>NC_056713.1:6571406-6640653 GCF_018831695.1 Puntigrus tetrazona
CAGCTCAGGAATTATAACATTTGATCATAAAGAACAATATAGATTCTGAACAATGTATTTTAATAATAATAGTTTTGCTGTTTTATTAGATTTGAAGTCAATTCTGTCGTTTTTGTGATCTTTTGTACATGCTCCTGTTGACTCTTTCTCACACTTTCTCACACATTTCTCTCACATTAGACTGGTATCTAATCTAATATCTAATCAGACAGGTTTAAACATTTTTTCACTTGCAACAACTCCCAGTTCTGACTCCCAAGCTCACTTTATACTTCCTCTGTGAGGTTTTTTCTTCTGAATTTTGAGAATTTGCTATCTTTGACAGCTGTGTGTGATTTTTAGCTAGTACTGCTGCTAATTCAGTTAACCTTGTAATCTGAACTGAGGAGATTTGCTCAGAAACAAGAGGCTGATTATTTTAGAGACGCTGCTTGGCTTAGGAGTATCAGCTGGCAGGGCGTTACTGAATGTTAACTGTAGGCCAATCCTGAATAGCCCTTGCCTCATGGGACCACTAACCCCGTGGTGGTTGGTAGTTGAATCTAACTGAACCAGGACCTCTCGCCGCCCCCTCCATATGCTGTTGAGGCGTGGGGTCATTCCACCCCCAGCCCCATAAGCGCTCACATCTGGCACGAGGATGCCACTGGCAAGACCAAGATGCCAAGCTGCATCTGTCACGCTGCTCTTTGATCAGGTTCTGAACGGCGTGTGATGCACGCTGACGTCCGTCAGTTATGTGCTGATTCAGGTTCATCACCAGAGGCCCCGTTCGGCCAGAAGCGCGCCTTTGTCCCGCTCTCATCAAGCGAACTTAACTCCTTTTCATTGTGAAAATGGGATGCATTCCTTAGTGGAAAAACACGTCTTTTTTGTTGTTGTTACTTTCTTTTTCTGTGTTGCTGCTTCTGGATGTGACCCGTTTGATTTATGAACATATTTAAAAGCTGTAAAGCGTTTTGATTAGTGAGCTGCGTCGTGTGTGTTTAGGGAATGGAAGTGGAGCGAGCCATGACCAGCGAGCTTCAAAGACTGAAACAGGAAATGAGAGAAAGAGGGCAATCCAGACCCCAGGACGAAGAAATCATCAACGCTCTCAGAGAACAGGTGAGAAGCCGTTCACACTGCATTGTATTTTATACTACAAAATTGTATATAAGCGAAAGCAGCTAAAAAATAGCCCTCTACTGAATCTGAAGATTTCGATGCATGCTTATTAAATGTTATGCAACAGAAAGTTGCAGGTCGCACATGTTGATTAGCTGAGTCACTTTAAAAATGCTTTCATTGTTGTATCGTTACGTTTGTCTTTGTTTGTGCCATTCTGGATTAGACAATAGCTAATAATGCGCCAATTCAGAGGCTGCATCCTCGGAAGGACACAGACTTCAAAGGCCTCACCTTCTCCTTAAAGCTTGATCGAGTAAGAAAGCAGAACAGGGATACAAACTGCCTGATGTGTTCACCTTGGTCCAAGTATACATTTATGAAATAGCATCTTAGTTAGACATGCATCTCTTGAAAGTTGTTTTGTAATTTTTAAACACTTAAAAGGATAGTTCATAACTTCTGTTATCATTTACTTACACTCGAGTTATTAGAAATCTAGTTGAGTTTATATATCCCGCTTAAAGGAATAGTTCACCCAAAAATGAAAGATATTTTGATAAAAGTGGGTACCAGGCTGTTTTGGAATAAAATGGGAAAAATACTATGGGAGTCAATGGTGACCGAAAACAGCCTGGCGACAAATCTTCCTTTGTGTCCAGCCGGAACAAAGAAATTCATGCAGGTGTTTAACTATCCAAGGTTGAGTAGATGATGACAGAATTTTCATTTCGTGCCAATTGTTCCTTTCACACAAAATGAGATATTTTGAAGATATGTTGAAGTAACCAAACAGTTTCAGATCTCCACTGGCGTCCATGGAATGTTTTCCCTTACTATGGAAGTCAATGGGTACCAGCAACAGTTTGGTTTTCAACATTCTTCAAAATCCGTTCTATTACAAAAACTGTACAAATAAAGGTTTGAAAAGATATGTGAGGTGAACTATCCCTTTAGATTAAAAAAATATATATAAAATGAATGTGTGTCAGGATGCATGAAGAACATTTCTGTCTAAATGGTTCCATAAAGATCTTAAACATCTGAAGAACCTTTCTGTTCGACATAATGTTCTTTGTGGCAAAAGAAGGTACATTATAAAAAGGTAAGAGTCGGTTCTTTAAAAACCTTTGACTGAAGGGTTCTTTTTGGAAGCAAAAATGGTTCTTCTGTGGCATCTTTATTTTAAAGAGTGCAGCCTGTGAAGGATCCGTCTGTAGTAGCCTTCATGGCCTGGAAATAATGTCACATTTCAAGGAGTTTTGGGACAGTGATTCAGTTGCTCTTTAATTGCTGCCTTCAAAGGATGCATCTCCTGAATTGGGACGCAGCTACAGATCCTTCGAAGGAGTTCACCATGCTCAAGCTCTTCATCATGGACAGCAAGCTAAATCTGTTCACCTTCTCTTCCATTCAAGGATTATAATAGCATACGAATAACTGTTTTACTGAACTAGAACCACGGTAGCATGAACGATGGATTGTATAATGTGCCGGCGTCCAGAAAGCGTGGGGTAAAGCTGTGATAATGTGTGTGTGTTTGTGTGTTTTCAGGTAGCACGGCTTACGCAGCGGGAGCAAACACTGGAGCAGCGCTTGAAGATGACTTGTCACGAGAATGAGGAACTAAAAGACACTATGTCCACACTACACGCTCGCCTGGATCTACAAGAACAACAGGAGTCACACACACATACAACAGGTTGGGTCGCTCACACACACACACACACACACACACTAAATAAGAAGCCAGGAAACTGTGGTCTGTAGTTTAAGTGAAACTGGAATCTGGCAGTTCAGGATTTGTCTCAACACAGTCCTTAACAGTAAAAATGCAGTCATATGATGCAGAGATTAATGACACACATGTCATGTTCAGCCAATATGTAATTATAAGAAGTCTGTGTTTACAATAGGGGTGTTATTTTTAGTCACTCTGATGTCATCCTTTTTCTTAGTAACAAGCTGACCGACTTTCAACTTCAAACCTTTTATATTAAACAACAATTGCATGCAGACGAGAAGTATAACCAAACTAATGTATAAATCAATCAAGAGATTTCTTCTCCTGTGTCCCAGCTGGCCGAGGCCTGGCGGGAGGTGGACGGGGTTCGTTCCCGGGCTCAGGAGCTGCAGTCTCAGGTCGAGGAGCTGCAGGAGGAGGCGGCTCTGCAGGACAAGAGTCACAACGACTCGTCTTTACTGTCTGAGCTGGAAAAACAATCTGGACACTGCAGATTGGAGCCTGGACAAAGAACAGGTGATACGCGTAACCGATAATGCCAGACCGGACCGCGTTCTGCTTGAAATGAATGCGTTACAGAAGATAAGCTCCGTGTTCAGGGTATTTAATCTCAGTTTGATTATTTTTTCAGCGGCACAAATCCAGAGTCCTACAATGGAATGGTACATACAGGGTTTCAGTTTTTTAGCGTCATCCATTAGACGCCCTTAAGATCCTCTTTCGCAATGCAGTGTACTAGAAGATATATGAAAGTGAAAACGAGAATGTACAAAATATAGCCAGCGAGTCAAGAGATATTTCATTTATGCTGGAAAATGATACATTTATGCATTTTTAATAAAATATGCAATGTTAGTAGTACTATCAGTCGATTAAGACGTTAACTGATTTTTCACACATTGTTCTTTAATGAATCGTGATTAATCACACCTAAAATGAAAATGATGCAATCATAAGTAACAGACTGAATCGCACAAATGATTTTTGAAGCAAGATACATTTAGTATATTTTAAATAAATTTTTAATAATTTTTAAAATCAATTTCTGGAAATAAATAGATTAATATAGCAATTTAACATTACAGTAAAAAAGTGCCCTTTTTAGCTCTTACAGAACATTAAAAACTATTTTAATAGTTTAATTTAAATAATCTTCCAACAATTTTGACATAAATAATAATAATCATTCTTATAATTTGAATTATATTATATAATTATATTATTATTATATAATTTTAACTGTACACTTTATGTGCTGCATTGTATATGATAATATTTTAAATAATATTAAAACGTTTAGTATCAATATTTAATGTGATCAGTTAGTTGCAATGCTAATTAATGCTAATTAATAAAACCTATACCTGAAAGAGAAAAATGCTGCTACTGTGTAAAATGCTGTAATGCATTTAGCAATACTAATAATAATCAGCAAATATTAATCATAAATCAACACATTGTGTTGCTGCTTAAGCATCTGTGAGGTTTTGGAACAAAGTTAATCACGATATTACATTTATGCCTGTTAATGTGATATTAAGGCACAACTAGAAGATGCGTCTCGTCCGGCAGGTCTGTCGGGAGCTGAACTACATCCTGGAGCTGCTGCAGCCCGTGGCCTACAGATCAGAGGCTGAGCAGGACTCGGATGACAGCCTGCAGGGCATGCTGGGACAACTCAAACACGCAGCACAGTGGATAGCACACAGTGACACACTACAGGTACGGCTGCTTTCTGTGGGACACAGACGTAACAGAAGATGACATATAATGATGTATCTTGACATCTCCTACCGTCTCACATTTCAGCAACAATTACTCCTATTCATCACAAACATCTTCATACTGTATGCCTTCATGCAGAACATATCAGTTTATGCCACTGGGTAAATCTCACATAACCTTTCTGGATGCGTATTCCAAACTGGCATCAGGGAAATATTATGATGTGATTGAAAACAATGGATGATATATATATATATATATATATATATATATATATATATATATATATATATATATATATATATATATATATATATATATATATTTATATATATGTGTGTGTGTATATATATATATATATGTGTGTATATATATATATATATATATATGTATATATATATATATATATATATATATATATATATATATATATATATATATATATATATATATATATATATATATATATATATATGTATGTATATATATATATATATATATATATATGTATATATATTGTGACGAGTCGGCTGCCCCTCCTCTTTATTGTCACCATCACCCGTCACTATTACGCGCGCCTTCACCAGGCTCCGACGGGAGTGGGTGTGTTCGAGAGGAGCGTGTATTATCGCCAGGTCTGGCGGGCGTGGCCGAGGCACACCTGAGGGGATTTAGCCTTGTCACCGCCGCCGTTAAATGCCCTGCGCGCCTCTCCTCGGGAGACCGGTCTCTTCCCCGCATGCATGCGCTGGTGTCTCGTGGGTCCAGGAAGGGTGCGTGATGGACCTCACCCCGTCCGAGCGCGTCGTGGGACCTCCGTGAGTCCAGGCTGTGAGCACACAGCTCATCCCCACTCTGCCGCCGGAGCAAAGAAGCGACGGAGACGCCGCGGAAGAAGCCGCCGCCCCGCGCGCCCGGCCAGAAAAAGGGAGCGCGTGCGACCGCCGGACTCCGCCCCTTACCTGGACCCTTCCCCCCTGGAACACGGCCTCAACCTTCACTTTCCGCGGCACGACGAGGACACCAGAGATCCCCTTTTATTTGGACACTTTTCCCATGGACACTTTATTTTGTATTTATTTTATTTCTGTTAATAAAAAAAGCCTCTCCGAGGCCTGACGCCACGCCCACTGTGTCTGTCGTTGGCTCCTCCTGTCACAATATATATATATATATATATATATATATATATATATATATATATATATATATATATATATATATATATATATATATATATATATATATATATATATATATATATATATATATATATATATATATATGTATATATATATATATGAATTAATTCATAAATTACTTAATATAGTACTCCTTTTGTGTATTTCTTGTACAATTTGGTATAGAGAATACTTTTAATACTAATATTATACATATTGCAAATTATAGTTATATAAATTAGTTTTTTTTTACTCAAAATTGGCATTTTATATTAGCATAAGCACAAAAGAGAATAAAGAGACAAAACTAAATCTCAAACTCATATTTCAGCGAATTACATAAAATAGACTGATTTCTGAAAAATTATGATAATATAAAAAAGGCTCCATAAATGCAGCGTTTATTTGTTTTTTCTTTGTTTATTTGTCGTTAAAACACAAAGTGGAAGAGCCTAATCATATCAGAATATATATATATATATATATATATATATATGTGTGTGTGTGTGTGTGTGTGTGTGTGTGTGTGTATGTTTATTAGATATATATATACACACACACATACCCAGTATATATTTAAAAATATTTACATGTCTGTGCATTTATATATTTATATTCTTATATTGTATATAAATATATTTCACATATAAACATAACATTTGTATATTATACATTTTTGTATACTATATACTCATAATAAATATGCACAGTATGCATACATATATTGTGTAAACAAAACATTTTAGATACGCGACTACTGCACACTTTACACACACACACACACACACACACACACACACACACATACATATAAATATATATATATATATATATATATATATATATATATATATATATATATATATATATGTGTGTGTGTGTGTGTGTGTGTGTGTGTGTATATAAACTGTATTTACTGAAATAGCATTTCTGTGAGCTCAGTACATCACATAAACTTATAATTGAAGTAATGCGAAGTATGTTTAACACACATAAGGCTTGGATATTCTACTATTGACCTAGTTTTAGTTGTGTTGCATGAAGAGGTTTTGTTCAGGCTGGGGTGTGTTCAGTGAGGATCAATGAAGCCACAAATCTAGCCAGAGGTGGAGACCGAACAGAGGGTCATTCATACCGTTACATGATCCTGATACTCGCTGCCGTCACAATCTAACAAAGAGCACGCTTGACAAACCAGCATGCACTGCACTGTATCACTTGTGTCTGCAGGAGAAGAGGAAGTCCATTGTGGGATCTGGGAGCGATCCGTGTGAGAATGCCGTCCGGATACAGGAGCTGCGGGATCAGGTAACGCTCCTTCATGCGCACAAAGCTAACAGCGGCCCAATACCACTGACCCGGGATCGGTTTCTGACCAGTGCCTCCATTGTTTGGAGGACCTGGCAACGCCTGAGGAATTTTTGTACAAAGATTGACTGCTTTTCTGACTGGGGTTCACATCTGTATAGAGTCAATTTATTGCTTTCAGGAAGGAAAGAACACTTAGTCATGGACATGGTTTATTAAAAAGTCTTCATTTGTGCTTCCACACGTACTTAAGTCTAAACAGAAAGCCTTACAAAAAAGTGTCTTTCGCAGTATTTTTGTCTTGTTTTTCAACGCAGGAAATGAAATCAAGATATATGATATGCAAAATAAAGTCTTGACAGCTAGGTTAAATGAATTAGCTAAAATTCCAATCTGAGTTTTAAGGTTTGAATTAAGTAGATTTTCCAAAACCCCGTTTGCTTGTTTTCTTCTAACAAGACTTTGTATCTAATGGAATTTTGCGTATCTTTAGTTTAGAATTTGTAAAAATTTCACTATAAAACGAGACAAAAATACAGAGGAACAACTTTCTTCATATATATTCATATATAAAACAATTTTTTCAGAAGCGCCTGCGTAGCGGAAAAGGCGGCGAGCTGAAGCTGCGAGCTGAGAGACTCGTGGAGCAGGAAGTAGTTCAGCAGGCCATAAAGGACCGCGATGATGCCATCACTAAGTAAATATTGAACATCTACTTGCTGTTATGATTGCATAAATGTTTATGAGAAATAAATTCATGGTCGGTTATGAGTTTTTCTTTTTGGAACGGATGCTTGAATGCTTTTGTCTGGCAGAAAAGTGTATTTGTGATAATGTTATTTTACTGTATTGTGTTGAAATGATACCGTGTTGCTGTAAACGTCAGCTGTCTAATAGAAAAAGAGGCCTTTTAACGCTTCGGTGTTGGTTCCGCAGGAAGACGCGGCGGAAGCGGAGCTGCTGAGGACTAAACACGATATGATGTGTTTGAACAACCAACTCCTGGAAGCCATTCAGCGCAAGCTACAGCTGTCACAGGAACTGGAGGCCTGGCAGGTAACCGTCTAAACTCTCGCTTCTTCATTTCCTGCAACCCTCGAGGCGTTAGGGATCCCCTGTCGCCCCCTGCTGCTCGCAGAGGAAGTTTGCGGCCCTCTCGTGTGCTGCGTAACTGCTTTTAAGAGCATTCAATTAAAGAAGATAACGCTCAAATAATAACGCATGATGATTGACGTTCTCAAACTTATTGTTCGGTAGCCAAAAGTCCTTTTGAAATCAACACCTTATCTGTGATATTTTAGCATCATTGAGATACTATTACATATTTAGTATTTGAAATCAAAGTTTTAGATTTTCAGCATTCAGTAGCACTTTTGTTGTGTTTTTTTTAATGTTTTTAGTATTTAATTTCATCACGCCAGTTTGAGTTATTTTAGTAATAAACTAAATAATTTTACAAATGTCTTTTTCCGCTTTGCTGTCAACTAGCACTTACACATGAATAAACATAATGTGTAGAAGAATGCATTTATGCTGATTTATCGCACCGAATACTCTGCATTAGATAAAAGTTGTAATTTACGCCTGTCTCCGCAGGACGATATCCAGGTTATCATCAACCAGCAGCTGAGGAGCCAGCAGCAGACAGAACAGCTCCAGAAGAGACCAGCGGGGCGTCTTTCCTTCCTGCGTAGGTCCAGACGGCCGTCCGCGATATCAGAGATCAGCCCCGAGCAGAACCAGACGCCCTGGAGAGACTGGCTCAAACGCAGCAAATAAACCCACGGGCACATCGTTCAAGAACAAACTGATTCAATTAGAAATGAAAGCTGTAATTACGATATCTCCTGTTGCCTCTGGAGCGAAATATGTTCTGGATAGGTTTCTTGAGATTCGGTCGCGTCATGTGACTGTAAATAATCGAAAGCTGGAATCATGCTGAGTACGTGATCTCGCTGATCGATTTTAATGCCGTTTAACATGATAACGTTATGTAATAACTTTAATAGAACAAAACATTTAGCTGGAATGAGCATGAAGGGACGTCTCCGGATGGTGCTTAAGAGTTGATAACTGATTCGGTTCATATGAAGGGCTCACACTAATGCAGGTTTATTCTGCAAGTTTTGTATGTAATTTATATCTCTGTCAATGTGACATTTGTACAATTAAATATTTTATGTAAAGCAGAGTCTTCGGGGTTTGTTAACGCGCTTTGCACATCAAGCTTCAGTAAACTTTATTAAACATTATAACACCAGCAGAACAACTGATGTCGAAAATACAACAAATTGACTTTAAATGTCGGTCAAAGAAACCCTGGAGCGCAGGAGCAGTCATGAGCAGAACAGGTATATTTGTAGAAATAGTCCAAAATGCAGTTTCCTTTATGCCCAGATCTTTAGGATATTAAGGAACGATCAAGCTCCATGAAGTTATTTTGTAAATTTCCTGCTGCAAATATCTCCAAACATAATTTTTAATTAGTAATATCAACTGCTAGAACTTCATTTGGACAAGTTTAAAGGTGATTTTCTCTATATTTACATTATTTTGCACTTTAAGTATTTTTGAGAGCATCTGAGTAAAAGACAGAAACACAGCTATAACTAAATTACAGTCACAGCCTTAACAGAAATATAACATTAAATATCTCAATATAGCACAAAATAGACTTAGCTAAACATATATTGTGTTGTTTTTCTTTCTCTTTTTTTTTTTTTTTTGCATGATCAACAAAATATGTTCAAATGGACATAACACACACACAATAAATGATCACCCTTTTACTGTATAAACCAATATGCAATACTAAATCATTGTAATATATTTTTATAATATATATATATATATAATATATACTGTATAATATATAATAAAAATTCACTTGTAGATTCACTTGTAGATCATCCACGAATTTTGTAACCAGAAGGTTTCTCCTCTTGATATTTTTAATCCACCTCAACATACGTCACATCACTAGATCCAGCACCTGAAAATACATAAATTCAAAATGCAATTTATATAGATGATTTCTGTTTGAATTCTCCAGTTCTCGATTGTCTTTTATAGATGCAGTTTGTAGAACCGTGATGATTTTATGGTGACTTACCTTGATCTGTTTTCAGTGTGAGTTTAGAGTAAAAGCATTCAGAACTCTCACTTTTATTCTCTATAAAGATGACAACAGTATATCATTAGTCCTCACTCTTTGTGAAATATATATAATATCTATAAATAAATATATATAAAATATATAAGCAAGGTATGTTATTTTAATACTACACACACTATATATATATATATATATAACATGATAACTACAAACAGATATTTGGTAAAAATACTTGTTATCATCATAAATTAGAGCAAGCTTTTGTTTTAAATGACCTTTGTTTTCCTCATTTTTCTTCTGTTCATTTGTAGATTTCAGCTCGATCTCAGCATACATGTGTTCTGAAGACTCACTGTCTGCAACCAGGAAAAAGACACTTGGTTTAGCTTCATTTATTCACAGACATCACGTGATAAAAAGATGGTTCTTACCATTATTATCAGCTGCATCGACAGAGGCATAAATATGAGCGGTTCCTGTAACAAATGTACATGTTTTGAATGTATAATATTAATAAATATTTGTGTATATAATGTGAGGTTTTTTTTTTTTGTTTGTTTTTTTTTAGAAACATTGTTAATTATAATTAATAATTATTATCTTCAATTTGTTGTAAATATTTGAGGGTATCTATTGATGGTTAATGGGTGAAGACTGACCAGTCAGCAGTGTCTTGTATCCGGCGTTACTCTGGTTCTGGTCTGATGTTTGACTCACAGTAGAAGGAGACCGAGTTTTAACACCTGTTCAAATAAAACTTCAAATTCAAATAAAGCATCTCTGGATCCAGGAATAACTAACTTTAACTAACATTGAAAATTTTTCAATCCACAAAAAGCTCTTCAAAGCAGAAAAAGGTTTTTTAGATGTTAGTAAAATGTTGATCCGCCTGCCCATCCAGTCTTTATGGTTAATGATAAATAAACTCGGCTTGCTGTCTTTACAGGAGGTTTAAACCAGAGGCTCGGCTTGAGCTCCGGGTTCAACCCCACTATTGCAGTATTATCTAGATGGAGAACAAGACAAAAAGAGCAGGAGATCTGAGGTGCAATGAGAGCTGCTTATATAATCTAGTAATGATGATTGGTTGCTGTGAAAACCTTTTGAAGAAACCTTCTAAACTCAGTTGACATAACAGGTTTAGGAGACAAGGTTAAAAGAAGAAAACCATTTTAGCTGTTGTGGAGTAGAAGCTGTTTAGGAACAGAGTCAGCGTCTGCAAATGTATGATGTAAAATTAAAAAGACCTTTGTTGTTTCTGTAGCTCCAGAGCAGAACCAAGAAGACAACGATGAAGACTGCAGTCAGTCCTGCTGTTACTCCAATTATCATGGGTTTGAGATCCTCAGATACTGAGCCTGTAGAAGCAGAGACTTAGTTTAACATTTAGATTAGTGCTGTAAAGTGTCCAGAAATATTTCAATAGTTTATATTTCTCATATCTCACGTCTGACTGAGATCCAGCTCTTGGGTGACTCTCCTCTCTCTGGGTGTTTGCAGGAGTAGAAACCCTCGTGTGACTTTGAGACAGGAGAGATGATCATCTCTGTAGTTTGATTCTGGATGAGTGATCCATCTTTATAGAAATCAGCTCTGAGGTTTGATGGAGTGTATCGATATAAACAGTGTAGAGTCAGACTATCTCCTTCAGTCACAGGATGAACAGGACTCTCCAGAATCACTTCAGCTACAGAAACACAGCAGACATACACTGACTGTATAACTGTTGTTTATTTATTTATTGTTTTGTTTTTGTCCACTGATGATTAATGCACTTGTCTAATCATCCTGCTTCATGCAATAATTGTAAACACACCAGTGAAATGAATAAAACAGAAACACAGACTCACAGTGTACAGTGATATTAACAGGATGATGCTTCTCTCCAGATTCAGACTCACACCAGTACACTCCAGTGAGTGATGTATAGACGTAACTGATTGTACATGTAGATCCTGTGTGTGATCCTCGAGGTATTGATGAACAATCTTTCAGTCCCCAGAGGTCTGTGTATGTTCTCACTCTCCATACAGTAGAGTTACTCTGGTCTTCACAGCTCAGAGAGAGAGAGTCAGATCTGAAGTGTTGAGTTCTGCTGGGACTGACCCTCAGAGAGACTGGAGCAGAAACACCTGAGAACACAGTTACAGCTTTATACAAACTCTCTTTATTCAGTATGAACCAGTAGTTTAAGTTGTGCTTGACCTCACCGGTGACCCACAGCAGCTGTTTGTTGCTGTACTGTGTTTTATAAGATGATTTCTCTCTCTCTGCTCTGCACACATAAACTCCTGTGTGATCTACAGCAGCAGAACTGATCCTGTATCTTCCTCCTGCTCCTCTGCTGCTGTCTGAGAGCAGATGATAACCACCTGTAAAACCAGACAATATATTAAATGATATTCTGGACTGAATCTCTAATTCAGATGTTTCCACATGAAGCACATCATAACTTACCTGATGATTCAGTTAAAGTGAACCAGCTGAACGTCCAGCCTGTAGAGAAGTTGTGAACCTCACAGATCAGAGTCACTGGATCTCCTTCAGTCAACCACTTCTGTGGAGAAACACTTAAAACTGATTTGGGATCTGAAATAGAGAAATCTCTCATTAATAACATGTTAAACATGTGTTTGTGTGTTTATGAAGAGATGAATCTCACCTGATACTTTCAGAGTAACTTTATCACTCGTGTGTGACCGGCGTGATCCTCTGATCTCTGATCCTTCACAGGAGTATTCACCTGAGTCAGACTCAGTAACAGAACTGAATGTGTGTTCCTGTCCATCACTGAAAACTCTTCTTGAATTATCTTTATACCAGCTGTATCTCCAGCTAGTGACTCCTTCATCATATATGTCACATCTGAGAGTGACTGTTTCTCCTCTGAACACATGTTGATCAGGTTTAATGGTCACTTTGGGTTTTGGTCTTTCTGTACAATGACAACAAATAACAATGAATACAATGAATAGTTTTAATGCATGAATATCATCCAGTCACATTGCTGCCTGCATCACTCCACAAGCTCTTAACCAAATTTACTATTTTTTTTAAATCAGTGGATGACGTGGATGCACTCATGTCAAGTAAATGGATTTCTCTGCAAGGAGAAATAATGTTCCAAGATATTTCTCAGAGCGCCCCATCAGTGTCAATGATGTTTCCAGAGAGTTTTCCCACATGATCACGATAAGCAGCTCTTTAAATGGTTGGCGACCATTTCTCTCTTGAGGCCCTGTATTTGCTGTATTAACACATCATTTGATACTGAAAGATGGAGATGTCCCAGCTATAAAAGATCCGCGTCATGATTCATGACGATAAGTGACAGTGAGAAAATCGTAAATCGATGTATCTTTCTGAAATAAATATGATAAAACTAAAAAGACTTTTGTAGGTGTGAAGGCTTTATACTGAGTTCTTAAATATAAGATAAATATGAATATTAAATATAAGTTAATTTGAAGTTTTGCTTTCACACTTGAAATGGTTAACCCTGGGTTATACTAAACCCTGGATAAACAGAGTCCATTTACCTGTAATCACGTTTCACACTGCCCATACTAAACCAAGGGTTAAATGTTAATCCTGGGTATTTACAAACAAACACTGTACATTCCTAAACCCCAGGTTAACGTTCTTATTTTATATATATATATATATATATATATATATATATATATATATATATATATATATATATATATATATATAAAAGCAGTGTGTAAAACTCTTCTGTGTGTTATGTACCCTTAACTTGACACGTGTATTAAAATATAACACAGGTTCTTTTGTTTTTAACACATCTGTTATTGCACTTACTGAGTGTCTCATTAAATTATATGTTCATTATGTAAAAATACTTGCCGTATACTGTTACTGTTACAGCTTTACTGTAATCTGTGTAACATCTTCCTCTTCTTCGAGCTCTGCAGCTGTACTTTCCTCCATCAGAGACTTTCTCAGGTTTGATTGTTTTAGTTTGATCTTCAGTAGATTCAGGGTTTGAGTCTTTTCTCCAGAGAAACTCCCATCCATTCTGTGACTGAATCCCCTCACATCTCAGAGTAACTGAGTCTCCGGTGAACACTGGACTCTGAGGATCAGCTGTCAGAGTCAGTTTAGGAAGACCTGTCAATATAAAGTTAGTGGGATTATGAGTTCTTAAAGTTTTACAGCAGATCTCTGTAAGGTATTTGTCATATGATTGTCAGTCATCACTCAATGAATGTCTTTAACCTCATTAACGTTACCACTGCTTCAGTATTCATTGATGAAACAACTGATCAAACATAACTTATGATCCATTATATTTTTTCGATAAGAATATTATGATGATAATAATAAAAATATTTTGATTATCATGATTTTAGTTTTAAAAATGCTGTACAAAGTTTTATTAACACTATGTTATATATCTGTATGAAGAGATGAATCTCACCTGATACTTTCAGAGTAACTTTATCACTCGTGTGTGACCGGCGTGATCCTCTGATCTCTGATCCTTCACAGGAGTATTCACCTGAGTCAGACTCAGTAACAGAACTGAATGTGTGTTCCTGTCCATCACTGAAAACACTTCTTGAATTATCTTTATACCAGCTGTATCTCCATCTAGTGACTCCTTCATCATATATGTCACATCTGAGAGTGACTGTTTCTCCTCTGAACACATGTTGATCAGGTTTAATGATCACTTTGGGTTTTGGTCTTTCTGTACAATGACAACAAATAACAATTATTTTTGTCCCCAAACATTTGTATTAAGAGTGTACAGCTGTTAATGCACTTACTGAATGTCTCATTAAATTATACAGTGGGTACGGAAAGTATTCAAACCTCATTTAATTTTTCACTCTTTGTTATATTGTAGCCATTTGCTAAAATCATTTAAGCTAATTTTTTCCTCATTAATGTACACACAGCACCCCATATTGTCAGAAAAAAACACAGAATTATTGAAATTTTTGCAGATTTATTAAAAGAAAAACAGAAATATCTAATGGTCTTTTGCTGTGACACTCATATTTAACTCAGGTGCTGTCCCTTTCTTCTGATCATTCTTGAGATGGTTCTGCATCTTCATTTGAGTCCAGCTGTGTTTGATTATACTCATTGGACCTGATTAAAAAAAGCCACACAGCTGTCTATATAAGACCTTACAGCTCACAATGCGTGTCAGAGCATAAGAGAATCATGAGATCAAAGGAACTGCCTGAAGAACTCAGAGACAGAACTGCTTATTGAGCAGCTGACTAGTAACACTATCAGTGCAGATTTGAACTTTGACCCTGGCTAGTGCAGATGCGCTGTAAGCTTGTGCAGCACTGTTTGAAAGGGCTACACGCAAACTGTAGTAGAAAATGGTCTGCAGTCTATGCTTATAATGATTGTAATATTTACCTTCATCACTCCTCACTAATATACAACTATCATTTAATTAGCCATCATCTGTAAGTCTTTAACCCTGAATCTCAACAATGGTGACAATACACAAAAAGCATCATGTTGTAGTGCATTCTGGGTGCACAGAAACTCATCAATGACTCCCAGAATGCAATGCAACATAAATAAATTATGCACCTGAATTTTCTAAATGTTTTATTCTTATTACTTGATTTAATTATTGCTATTTTTGTGACTTTATAGTAGCTTCCGTTGTGATGTTCAAAGAGGTTTATCTGAATATTTTGTTAATTGTCACAATTGTTGAGATTCGTGAGCTGAAACAATGTTAAAATTCAACCTGTTTCAGATTTAAAATTATTAATTCAAAAAATAAACTGCTTCTGCATTCAACTGTGTCAAATCTAATAATTTTATTTATTAGGCAAGTGCAAATGAGACACAAATGTTCAAATACCAGCCTTCAGGTGCTACCTGCAATGCTCCAGGAATAACAGGAAAAATAATCCACAAACAATCCCAGACAGAAAAAAACATCCCAGTTTATAGAAAATAGGCATCACGTGATTCTCATGTTGATGGCCCAGATAGATTTTACAACCATGATACTGAACAGCACGTTTCATGGCCCAGTTTATAACTGGCCACACCGTGATGGGATCAGCCTATCACAGCAAGGAAATGTAGAAGCACCAGATTGCCACCTCCTCATCGTAAAGAAATACGGGTACCCTTCCTCTGTTCTGAGTCTGTGCCCACATGGGTGAGACAACAGCAGATCAATAGTTCTGAGTCTCAGACAACAGAAACACCTCCGTTCTGAGTCTGAGTACTGCAGTGAAAAAGACACTTGATTCTGAGTCTCCGGCCTGCCCAGTGAGACACTAAGAGAGCATCCAGCTAATCTAGATTAAAGACACATCTTTTTAACCTAACCTACAGATAACACACTAATACACTTTTATTATTCAAATCCGTTAAAGGATTGCTAGGCTGCATTAATTAAATCGGCTGGAACCGGAAAACACACAAGGTATTCATGACATCGTAAAAAGAATGCCATCCATGCTAAAATTAGTCTTGTTTCTTTCTTTTTCTGTTTCTCAGTTTGTATCCAGATTAGATGGCGGATCAGGACTCAGAGATTATGTTCATCAGAGACCAGAACACCTAGATGCGCCCCTTGGACAGATCACCAGATCCTGATACTGATTTCTAGGGGGGCAGTAAAGTGGGGGTGATTCACGTTGTTGTTCTCTTTGCAACCCTTTCATAATATCCCAGGAGGCGGAGCAAGAATGACAGACGGAGGAAGTATGGGTTCTGCAGTGAAATGTTCTATGTGACGGTAATCCTGCAGCTTTCAGAGGCATCGGCATTACTGTTCTTACTGCCTGGACTATAGGTTACTGTGTACTGTAAGCATGTAAAGAACAAGGACCAGCGGGCTTGACGTGGGGTTCAGTCATTTCTTGTGGTTCTTGTGGTTCTTGTGATTGGTAATGACTTGGAATGGGTGCACTGCACCTCCTAACCAGTGCTGCCATTCTTCAATGGCTGCCTTCATTGACAACCCACCTTATTCCCCACATTTTAATTGCAGTGGTTAGTTTCCTGGAAAAGAACATGGATGAAGATTGATAGGTTGACCGGATCTTTGTGATAGGACTGCTCCTATTGCGCAGTCTGAGGTATCGACTTCCACTACAAAAGGTAATTTGGGATCAGGGTGCTTAAGAACAGGGGGCAGACTTGAATTTCTCTTTCACGGCAAGGAACGCTTGGTTGGCCTCATTAGTCCATTTTAATTTGTCCGGTCTTCCTTTTAAAAGAGATGTTGGAGGGGATGCCACTGAGCTGTAATTGTGGATGAGCTGGCGGTGGAATTTAGCGAAGCCCAAGAATCTTTGGAACTGTTTGACTGTCGTGGGTTGAGGCCATTCGGTTCCAGCCTGAACGTTTTGTTGATCCATCCTGCCTCCATGGTGACTGATAAGGTATCCCAGGAAAGAGGTTTGACTCGCATAAAGTTTTTCAGCCTTGGAATGCAGTCTTCCATTCATCGCCCTCCCTAATCCTAATTAAATTGTAGCCGTTTCTTAAATCTAGTTTTGTGTAAATGGTGACTTCTTGCAGTTGTTCAAGTGCTGAGCGTACTAAGGGAAGCAAGTCACAAAACTTGATGGTAAAGTTATTCAAACCTCTGTAGTCTATGCAAGGTCTCAGTCCTCCAGCTTTCTTCTCGACAAAGAAGAATCCTGCGGCTGGTGATGTGAAGGGATGGATGAAACCCGAGTCGAGTGCCTTCTCAATGTATTCGTCCATGGCTTGACTTTCAGTTCTTGAGAGTGGGTAAACCTTTCTCTTAGGAGGCATGACATTGGGGAGTAAGTCGATGTGATGCCAAGAGAAGTGGTGGTCATGAACGAAAAGCCATGGAAATGACAGGATTATCTCATGCTTGGGTGAATCAACAATTTATAAGGTAATGGTTTCTTGATGGAATAGACCAACCTGGAGTGTAAGGGGTTTTGTCTTTGATTTTGATAGGTGGGGTGCATGGTTGAGTAGGGATGTTGAGCTTTGCAACAATGTGTTTACTAATGAGATTCAAGTTTGCTAGTACTCAGGCGATGGCTCCCTCTGCTGGCTGGGTGTTACAACTTGTTAAATGTCTTTGCAGAAAAGATGCCTGACAAACTTTGTCATGGGTGTAATATGTTTTATTTTCAGAAATAACAGGCTACAATGAAAATGCTTAAATACTATATTTATATCCAAAATTACGATTCCTTGGTGTAAAAAAAAAAGTCACAAAATATTAAATTTGAATTAACTGATAAAATCTGAAGAATTGCCCAGCTCTATCATCACTACATCCACATACAGCCCCCCCCAAAACACACATAACATACAATATACAATATAGATACAAATAACCATAACAAAAATATATTCAGTCATCATCACAAAATTGTAAATATTTGAAATTATTTCAATTTCTGAAATAACCCCTCTTCCTCTATTTTGTGGCTGTGTCACAGTACCATGAGCGCACAGACTGACCTGATACTTGCCCTGCTGGCATTTCAGCTGTGAATTATAGGCACATGCATACCATATTTTTGTTTACTGAACCAGACATGCCATATGAATTTAGCAGTTTTTTGCATGCCAAAATCAATAAAATATGCCAAATAGAAATTGTGCTGTGCATACTTTCATTAGAGGTTTGCACTATAACAAAAAAAATTGTTTAATTTGTTTAATTAATTTAGCACTGTAAAAAAAACCCTCTTTGCCTTTATCGTTATAGTTGGGGTGTGGCCTCTCCATTTTTATTATACTTTAATATTTAGAACGATTTTAGAACTATCTTTACCTTTTACATATATTGTAACAATGAGTTATGAAGGCTCCTTCCAGTGGCCATTGGAGAGAGCCACAGAGGCATATATATATATATATATATATATATATATATATATATATATATATATATATATATATATATATATATATATATATATACATATATATATATATATATATATATATATAACATGCACTACATACATCGTAGATAAAGTCCAGTAAGTCATCGTGCTGCAGGCTGCAGCGAGGACAGACCTAAATACAAAAATGAGGCAAAGCCTTAAAAGGCCTGATTATATTTAGCATTTTATTTAAGCTATAATAGTAAGACCAAGATAAATTAAAATAGAACACTAATTATAATGGCATATGTAAAACTTTGTCCAATAATTGTATAGCTGCGCATATTGTCTGATTTTATATTGCTTTGTTCCATACCTCGAAATGTAAAATAATTGCTGCAATGCAATTTTGTCTGATGTGTGAATTGTTTACTGGCCTATTTTCTAATCATACAGTAAATGCTTTAAAAATGACTTAACTCCATTCAGGTGCTTTTATGGTATAGCCATTACATCTGCAGACCCTACTACAAGAAAATTATGTAGTTTGTGTGAGATGCCTGAGATGAAATCATAGCATTCAAAGATGCTCACAGTAGTGCATTTACATTAAAATACTATGAAAGTACAGCAGTTAAATGAAAAATTAGTTTTGATATTTTCTATTATATATATATATAGTATTGTTGATTCATCACAACCATCCACTTTCTTTGAACTATCCACAGTCCTGTCTTCATGATTTTGGGTATAACTCATGTGTTGCTGGCTCTGGCAGTGTTTTTTGCTGCTGTGGTTCACTGCTGTTTAGCTGTTGGTGATCTGTCACACTGTGGCCTTGTGGTCATCATGAACAAAGCTCGACAGTTTCCATTCGCCCCTGGCCTCATTAAGCAGCAGAACCACGGGTGTTTTTTCATACATACATTATCACTATAGCAGCATGTGAACAACCCACAATATTTAGAAGTGGCGTGTCCTTACAGTTTGTCTTTGTTTTAAATACTGTATGATAAATAGTTTTTTTATTTCCATTCTGACACTGAACAGGTGATATAAATACTTCTCTGTGATCTCTGCTCATTGCTCTAGACTAGAGTTGCTTAAATGTAATGACTCATGTGCAAGAAACACATTTTATTATATATTTATGTGTGTGTGTGCATGAGTAAAATATATTTCAGTACCATCTTTTGTGCACCTACAATATAGTCATGGCCAGAATTGTTGGAACCACTGAAATCTTTCCAGAAAATCAAGTATTTCTCACAGAAAAGTATTGCATTAACACATGTTTTGCTACACACATTTATTCTCTTTGTGTATATTGACAATGTCACACAAAACTTCAAAAATGGGCCGGACAAAATTATTGGCACCCTTGACTTAATATTTGATTGCACACCCTTTGTAAAAAATAAACGAAATCAGTTGCTTCCTATAACCATCAATAAGGTTCTTACAAATCTCTCCTGGAATTTTGGACCACTCTTCCTTTGCAAACTGCTCTTGGTCTCTCATACTGGAAGGGCACCTTTTCCCACCAGCAATGTTAAGATCTCTCCACAGGTGTTCAATGGGATTTAGATCTGAACTTATTGCTTGCCACTTTCTCCAATGTTTTGTTGCTATCCAATTTCTGGCTGCTTTTTGAGGTATGGTTGGAGTCATTGTGTTGCTGGAAGATCTCGGACTCAAAACCAGCTTTCTGACACTGGACCCTACATTGTGACCCAAAATCCTTTGGTAATCCTCAGATTTCATGATGCCCTGCACACAGTCAAGTCACCCAGTGCCAGAGGCAACAAAACCACCCCAAAACATCTTTAAACCCCCGCCATATTTGACTCTAGGTACTGTGTTCTTGTCTTTGTAGGCCTCATTCCGTTTTCGGTAAACAGTAGAATGATGTGCTTTTACCAATAAGCCCTATCTTGGTCTTATCTGTCCACAAGATGTTTTCCCAGAGGGATTTTGGCTTACAATGCAAAGACTAAGTCAACTTCTCTCTTTTTTATCTGCTTTCAGGTGTGATTTTTATATTGCCCACACCTTTTACTTACTCCAGGTGAGTTTAGTCTCATTTATCCACAATTTTAAAAGGGTGCCAATAATTTTTTCCAACCCATTTTTGAAGATTTGTGTGACATTATGTCATATTAGCTTATGTTCCAATATGTTAACATGTTGTGTATAGTACAACATGTTAATGCAATACTTTTCTGTGAGAAATACTTGATTTTCTGGAAAAAATGTAGAGGTGCCAACAATTTTGGCCATGACTGTATTTTATAAAGTGTGTTACTGAATATGAAAACATATATTATGATATTTAAGTAAACACACTGTCACTAATTTGTCAGTATATGAATAGCAGCAAATTCTTATGTACTATTAAATATGTTGTAGTCCATTAGCACAATATAGTATTCTGGAGATTTAATAAATCATTTCATATATTGATAATTCAGATCTATAAGGAACTATATTTTCTTTGCATAGGGGAACATTCAGGTGCAAAACCACCCTAGATTGGTTTCAAACCCACCACATTTAAGTTCACAGAAAAGAGCTTGACCTTCATCAACAGACGCTTACAAAAGTATCCAAAATGGCAAAGAGGTCACCAATGGAAAATATAATATTATAAATAGAAACAAAAGCTGTTGACAATATATTGTTCAGTGTCTGATAATCAAGTCTTCAGAAACTTCATCAACATCTTCATTTCGAGATCAATACAAGAATCCTATTTTTAGTCAAAGATTCAAAGGGCAACACAAGTTTGTACACTTTTTTTTACCCACTAAAGAAACACTTAAGAAAACTTCTCTAGAAGCTGAAATTGAGAAATCACTTATTAATAACATATGAAATGTGTGTTTGTGTGTATGAACAGATGATCAGACTCACCTGATACTGTCAGAGTAACTTCATCACTGCGGAGAGACCCATTCGATCCTTTAAATCCATCACAGGAGTATTCACCTGAGTCAGACTCAGTAACAGAACTGATTGTGAGTTCCTGTCCATCACTGAAAACTCTGCCTAAACCTTCTTTATACCAGAAGTATCTCCAGCTAGTGACTCCTTCATCATATATGTCACATCTGAGAGTGACTGTTTCTCCTCTGAACACATGTTGATCAGGTTTAATGATCACTTTGGGTTTCAGTCTTTCTGTACAATGATAATTCACAAAGAAAATAATAGGTTAGACTGTATTTTTCTTTAGTTGTTATACTCCATTATTAATTGTCCTATGAAACATGTTCACTATAAGAAAAGAAAAAGAAAAAAGAGTGCAAATGCATGGTGGCACCGGGAGCCAAACATTTAAAATGAATATAATGGTTAAAGCAGAATTATGTAAATTCACGGACATCCAGAATCTGCATACGAACCTCAACTTTAATCTAGTAGTATTTCAACTTTAATCTTTAATCGACTTTAAGACTTTTTTCTCTTAATGTTTTGAGTTTATTCTCAAAATATTACTTTCATCTTGTAATGTTTTATTATTTTTTTTTAAGGTGGCAGAAAAACACTTATACAAAAGAGCATAAGCATACAAAAATTAAAAATATGTTTTAGATAAGTTTTGATTCGCACTATTTTTTTCTTTCATATTTTTAAATAATTTTTTAATTGATTTATTTTTTGCAGAGTTTTTTTTTTACAGCTAGTTTGTAACAGTGAAGAATACAATTCATTCACCTTCAGTTTGTCCAGAGTAGATATTTGAAATCAGCACTAAAAACACAAAAGAAAAGCATTGAGCTGATACCGTGTACATTACATTAGACATTATCATCCACTGCAATACATGCACAGAAAGCAATACTCACAGAACACAAGAGGAAGTTGACTGAGCTCCATACTGACTGAATGATGACAGACGGTTAAACACAGACTGTGTTAAAGTCTCAAGACTTCCTGAAACACACAGTCAGATCCAACATAGTGACACATTAAACACAATGTCTGATGCGTTAGAAGTGTAAGAAGTGAAATTATATTCATATAAAATAAATCTTTAAGCAATTTATGTGATGTATTTAATTGTGAAAATTGGTATGATACAACTTTACCTACCCAACAATAAATCGTTGTATTTGGAGTGATGTTATGTATAAATGAATAGGCAATCGTTATCTGTGATCAGTTCTTAATTACGGATTTTGCCTAAAAGTAACGACCACTTGAAATTGGAAACGAGATCAAAATTGAAACTAAATGCTGATAAATCCAAATGTGCATTAAACCTTGGACCAGGCTTCTAGATTCTGTTCTTTGGCAAGGGGTGGACCTTACAATAGCATGCATGCATGTGCTGTAGAACTAAAATAAAGATTACTGCTGCTTAAACAACCGCACAGTTGCTACTTTTAATATAGCAGCAGAACATCAGTGTCTGTGGTTCATCAGGCACAAAACTACATTCAACTAACACAACTCTTGTGCAAAAACACATTAATACAGTTCAGTTAAATATTTACTCTCCTTATCAGTTCATGACTTTGCATAACTGTTTTTTTTTTTGTGGCGCTTCACTAATATTACAGTAAAATTACTTTTTTGTTTGGTTACGTTTCTTTACAGTAAATTGCTGTTTTTTCATTGAATTAATAGGAATTTACTGTCAGCAGGGTTTACGCTAAGTAACTGTTTTTCTACAGGTTGTTAATTAAAATTTATTGCTGTCAGATAAAATTTTATGCTGTTTTTTTTATCTTCATCCCTTTAAACCTCAGTTATGTGCATAATACAGAGTGTTAAAGTAACACTGAATCAGTGAAGTCAATATAAGATAATTCTGTGAATGAATGAGCGTTAATGAAGTGACGATTGAGCATTTTAAAAAAACAGAACAAAATTACAACTCAAATAAAGAAGACATTAAATCGATCAAGAATTCCTAAATCGCCATTACCAACTTCAAACATTGCTAACCAGACCAATGCTGTTTCCGTCAGACATGAGTTTAGCTCCAATTCTAATTAAACACACCTAAAGCAGCGAATCAAGCTCTCACTAGGCCTGTTAGAAACGTCTGTGCTGTTGTTGAGGCAAGTTGGAGCTAAAACTCTGCAGGACCGAGTTTGGACAGCCCTCATTTAGATGTAGCTTGCAGTGCTACAAATATAGTTGTCAGCAAACCTTTATCCTGTGACAAAAATGAGACGAGAAGCAACGTAAATGCTGTTCATGTGATGATGACAGTAGTTAAATGTATAATGGAATATTGTTGATGAATGAAAATGAGACTAAATGTGGTTTACGAAACAAAAACTAGCTAAAATGTCTCTTCGTTTTGCTGACCAAAGAAAGACAAAATAAAATCTTCTAACGCTAATTAGTTATTTCCTGTTTAGTCGCATTTGTATTATTATTTACAGTATTTCTGTTTCCTGTGTCTCAGTTTAAGAGCTGCATCAGATGAGCAGACACTTCCTCAAGACTCACTCGCGGCATTATTTAGAAGATGACAACAAAGTCTGACACAGAGATAGGGACCCTTTGGGGAGAGCTGAGGTTCGTCTTTGGGAGAAAAAGAAAAAACAACATTTGGAAGTTGAACTTTCAACTTTCATGAATGTGTTGAGGAAAAAGATGGGGAGACATGCAGCCAGGAAAACACACCACAAACCTTAAGAAACATCTCAAGGCATTCCATGATGAAACTGAGGTAAGTCAAGGCATTAACGTAACATTTCTTTCTATTTTAGAAAGCTCGTTCCAACTCATCAAGTTGTGGTTAATGTGTCTCATTTTAATGTAGCTTTAAATGTTAACCACTGGAGCTGAAAGCGACTGAGAAAACCGCGTATAACTAGCGTGTGTGTGTGTGTGTTTGTGGGTTCTTAGTTCCTACCGGACTGACTGGCTCCATGTGCACTAAGCATCCCTTGTTGGCCAAATATCGTAGCTAGTATTGTCATTCATATAGCAATCACACTGAACTGAATTTGACATCAACAACATGACTTTGAATACTTTATTCTAGAGCAATACATGCATTTACACAAATGGTATTGGCATTAACATACCTGCTTAGACCATTTCTATTTTGGTTATATAGATTTTTTTTAACGGACAGTCAAGTCAATTTTTACTATGGTAAAAATCTTAGCAAAATTTTGCACAATTCATGTGCATGAATATTACATTTTAGCATTTTATATTTTCACTTTACATTTAACATTTTATCTGGCTTTCATAGCATAGTGTTTGTTTGTTTAGAATTTTTTTCATGCTATTTTTCTCATTTTTAATGGGAAACTGTAAGCATTTTATTTGATTAATAATACTTCATTATAATTTGTTGAATTGCTTGTAATATTTAGAAACAATTAAGTAAATTGACCAAATTCAGTCCAGAAGATGTGTACTAGCGCCCCCTATCATATAACAATGAAAACACAGATTCTAGGAGCACAAAATGCACTTTTAACATACTATTTAAAAATGTATGTCTTTCTTCAGGTTCTATAAGTCACAGATGGAATGAGGAGGTCAGCTTTCCAGCAAAGAGGGAACAACACACGAATGAGGCAATGGAGTCAGATAACTCAAGGGGGTGTGAACTGAAGAGAGATGATGATAAATATTGAGAACTGCTGGAGTGCGAGCACACTTTTCTGTGTGAATGAACTCAGCAGCTGATGTTTGTATTATATGCATCTGTCAAATAAATAATTTGAAATATAGATTTATGTCTCCTTTTCGATAAAAGAATATGCATGGAGCGCAGAAAATAATTAGTCCAACAAATTGGTGACCCCGATGTGATCGTTTGAGGAGATTAGAAGGAATTGGAAGTTTCATTATCCAGACACGGAACTCAGATTACCACGTTTGGGTTGGAGTCACTCCAGTGAGAGTCCGGTAAATTATCACGTTTGGGTTGAAGTCCCTCCACTGAGAGTCCGGTAAATTACCATAATTTGGGTGCACCCTCTAGTCGTCGAGCTAGTAAATTTTTGAGTGAAAGGTTCAACAATTGAAATGAATTGTGGAATATAATACGATCGTTGTAAGATATTTCCCTGCTTGTGTATGTCAATGCATTAAATCCAGTTGTTAATGTTTATTTTAAGTCATATGAAGCATTATTGTTGATACATTGTTTTATTAAAAGTAAGTGGAAGTGTTTAATGTTGCATTATTGTGCTTACAACTGTATAAGAGATAATCGCTAAATAGAAGAACTGTGTAGAATATTTAATTAAGCAAAGAAAGATTGTAGAGAGGAAGATTGTAAAATGGTAGAGTTTGAGAAAGAATGTGATGAGTATGGATGTCCCCCTGTATCGACGCAATGGCTGAATGTAGTAGATATGGAAATAGCACAGACACCACCAAAAGATAAAGAGGGTAGAGAGAAGGAATTAGATGAACAATGGGAAACTATGGTAGTAGCATTTGGACCAGATATTGGACAGAAAACGGTCCCTTTAGGACCGAGAATCAGAGAATTACTCTTGTGAGGGACAATCTGCAGTTGAGAGAAGTGAGGACTACAGGCAGAAAAGATTTCAGGTAGCAGTTAAGGAAGATAAGGGACTACTGAGAGATGCTTATGAGGTAAACATTATAGGGACTATGGACATCATAGAAGGTAAGAAACGTCTCGGTTACGTATGTAACCCTCGTTCCCTGAAGAAGGGAATGGAGACGTCACGTCGGATAATCGACGATTTGGGATCTCGCTTCGAGAGACCAATCTACTTCGAGTGTATCTAAACGAGCCAATTGAAGATTGGCATGCGCTAATCGCATCCAGCTGCCGCTGATCACAGCGCGGGTATAAATAATCAGCGGGTGCAGCGCATATTCAGCTTTTCGCTGAGGAGCCGAGCTAGTGACCCGGCCCCTTCAGCAGAGGTGCAGCACCGTGGCGACGGGACGTGACGTCTCCGTTCCCTTCTTCAGGGAACGAGGGTTACATACGTAACCGAGACGTTCCCTTTCAGTCGGTCACTCCGAGTCACGTCGGATGACGGACGAATTGGGACCCCTACCAAAACGCCATGGACGCTGCCTCTTCCAGTGTCCTGTGGGAGCCCACAAGCCCCCTCAGTCTATCGGCGTAGGCCGGGGCTCAACCACAAGAAGCCAGCTACTTTTGTAAACCCTACCCATTCGTAAGACTGGAACACTGGGAGACGTCCCACGTTCTAGTGAACAGGGACGTGCGGAAGTCCAGCCTTCCCGTAGGAGGTCTCGGAACGAATACGCATATGGACAGTATTTCAGTTTGCATATGGAAAATTGGAGGTGATTGAACCCTCTTAGACGGGCAGATGGTCTGACAGGGAAACACAGGGCTCTAAGGCTATGCCGTGGAAATACACACATAAAGTCCTCTTGGGGTACTTTACATGGCTCCCAGCCCTCACCGGTTCTCACGGATTCATCGAGAGGGCCTGGCGCCGGATGCTCCGCAACATCTGGCTGCCGAGGGGAATGGAGGAGCTTGACAGAGTCTACTGTATGGACGCTCTGGAGCGGTTAACAAGCCGACCTGAACCGGGACTCTCAGTGCTTCTACCCGTGAGGTGAGAACACAGGAGGATATCGGTTCCACACGTAGGCTATAAAATCTAGTGATCGTGTTAGGGGTCGCCCAGCTCGCAGCTCTACATATCTGTCCGCGAGGCGCCACGAGCCACTGCCCAGGACGATGCAACACTTGCTGAGTGTGCCCGCAACCTGATGGGGGCAGGGCATACCCTGTGCTTGGTAGGCCAGGGTAATGGCGTCCACTATCCAGTGAGCCATCCTCTGCTTGGAGACGCCACTCCCCTTCTGCCGGCCTCCGTGACAAACAAGAGCTGGACTGAGGTCCTGAAGCTTTGTGTCCGGTCAACGTAGCATCTTAGTGCTCGGACGGGACAAGCAACGTCAGGGCTGGGTCTGCCTCCTCCAGGGGCAGCGCTTGAAGGTTCACCACCTGGTCTCTGAAGGGGGTAGTGGGAACCTTGGGCACGTGGCCTCAGTGTTACCTGGGAATCCGCGAGCCCAAACTGTAGGCACGAATCGTTGACCGAAAAAGCCTGCAGGGCCCCTACCCTCTTGATGGAGGCCAATGCGAGCAGGAGCAACGTCTTCATAGATAAAGAACTTTAGCCCAACTGCTGGCAAAGGTTCAAACGGAGCCTACTGCAGTGCTGTCAGCACTACAGACAGGTCCCAAGAGGGGATTCAACCTCCTGGCTTCCCTCAGGAACCTGATAATCAGGCCATGCTTACCCACAGACCTCCCATCTATGGGGTCATGATTTGCAGCGATTGCAGCCACGTAGACTTTAAGGGTGTAGGGAGACAGCCTTCGCTCCAACCCTTGCTGCAAGAAGATAAGCACGACAGATAGGGCAATTCCGGGGGTCTTCACCCTGAGAAGAACACCACTCGATGAACAGGCTCTACTTCAAGGCATAGGCCTGTCTCGTGGACGGCGCTCTAGCCGAAGAAATGGTGTCAACTATCCCTTGAGGTAGGTCACCTAGAGCCTCCGCGTCCCATCCAGGGAAGAGACATGGAGTTTCCAGAGGTCTGGACGCGGGTGCCAAGGGGTGCCCCGTCTCTGAGTCAGAAGATCCTTCCTCAGAGGAAACGGCCAAGGAGGGGCTGTCGTGAGGAGCACAAGTTCTGGGAACCAAGTCTTCACCAGTAGGGTGCTACTAGCAAGACCTGCTCCTTGTCCTCCCTGACCTTGCACATTGTCTGTGCAAGAAGGCTCACTGGGGAAATATATACTTGCAAGGCCCCACGGCCAGCTGTGTGCCAGTGGGCAATGGGAAGTCTCTGGAGAGGCAAACAGGTCTACCTGAGCGGCTTGGAAACATTCCCAAATCAGCTGAACCGCCCGGGGATGGAGTCTCCATTGTTATGACTGGCTCAGGGCCATAACAAGGAGGGGAGACAAGAACGGGTAAAGGTGCTAAATAAAGATTTATTGACAGAAATGAATATTAAGTTAAACACAAAAGAAGTTGTGGAGTGTGAGTGTCTGTAAATCAGTGGTGTGGGTGGTGTTGTGTGGGTGTAGGATAGGTGAATGGTGCGTCATGAGTGTGGTGTGTAAAACAAAAGACAAACTCAAATGTGCATGATGAATCGGGAGAGAGGCAGGCGGGGACGCTGTCACGGCCTCTGATGTGTCTTATGTCCAGTGTATAACCCTGGAGGTGGAGAGCCCAGCTTTTTGACGTGTCTAAATAAGACAAAGACTTCTCCAAATTCTGCAGTGACTCCCCATTTCTTAGATGACCAGTCGTTACAGCCTCCTCAGGATCTGGCGGTTCACCCCCTAGCTCTGCCACAACTGAGGAAGAGACAGACAGACCCTGAGGCTGAACACTAGGCACCTGAATTTTCTCTTTCTCTCCAGAGTCATATAAGGTTAATAAGGTTTTAGCAAATTTAGCAAATTTACATGGCATAATTGAGTTTTAGATCTACGTTCTGGAGTGGAAATTAAATAATTTAGATCTGAAAGCTTTTTTACCACCGAATATGGACCTGAAAATTTAGCTTGAAATGGTGACGTTACTAGTGGCAACAGGGCTAACACCTGATCACCAGGAAAAAACTCTCTGCAAACAGTGCGTCTATCATAAAGCTTTTTCATTTTTCCCTGTACAGCTTCCAACTTCTCTTTAGCTAATTCCTGAGCAACATACAACTTGTACCTAAAACCATTTACAAAGTCAATAAGGTTACTTGGCGGATCTGACTCTGTCCAGCCGTCCTTCAACAGTGCTAGGGGGCCCCGAACCTTATGACCAAAAACAAGGTCATTTGGGCTAAAGTCTGTACTCTCCTGGACCACCTCACGAGCAGACAACAGCATCCAGGGCAGTGCTTCCTCCCAGTCCCCTTGCATCTGGACACAAAAAGAT
Organism: Puntigrus tetrazona; assembly: GCF_018831695.1. Taxonomy (NCBI): domain Eukaryota; kingdom Metazoa; phylum Chordata; class Actinopteri; order Cypriniformes; family Cyprinidae; genus Puntigrus; species Puntigrus tetrazona. Next base: position 6,601,340 of record NC_056713.1, read on the forward strand.
CGCAACATTGATTTAAGAGTCTGATGGAACCTTTCCAAAGCACCCTGACTCTGTGCATGATAAGCAGATTAAAGATTATGTTTTATCTTAAGCTGTTTCAAAACTTGTGCAAACAGCTTTGAACAAAAATTTGAGCCCTGATCAGTCTGAATGATACGTGGAAGACCAAAAATTGAGATGAATTGACTCAAAGCACGAACTACGTTTTTAGTTGTAATACTTCGCAGTGGAAATGCCGCCGGATACCGAGTGTTCTGACACATTACTGTTAACAAGTACATAACACCAGATTTAGCTGGTGGCAACGGGCCCACACAATCTACAATTAAGTGTTCAAAAGGCTGTCCAATAGCAGGTATGGGACTCAATTGCACAGGGTGTAGTACTTGATTAGGTTTACTAGTTAACTGACATGTGTGACAAGACACATCCTTTTTCAAACGAGGCCAAAAGAAATACCTCATCACTCGATCATAGGTTTTCCGTATACCAAGATGCCCACACTGGTCGTGAGAAATCTGTAATACAGTGTCACGAAACTTTAAAGGCACAACAACCTGATAAATAGGATCACAAATGAAATTTTCAAACTGAGGAGACCATTTCCTGGTCAACACATTATTCTGAACAAAATAACATTGAGGACGATCTGTAACCTCAGTATTAGGACAAACCATATCAAAAAACTCCTTTAATGTGTTGTCAGCTCTCTGTTCCTGAGCCAGCTCACTATGTAAAACAGACCAAGGAAGAACAGGCGCTGAAAAATCCATCCTAGTGGGAGAAATAATTTCCTCACTTTTAGCTTTCACTTTAGTAGACCTTGTCACTACACAAGCACTAAATACATCAGGAAAATCTGCTTTACTCTTATCTGGAACACTGCTTATGACAGGCTCTAATGTCACCTGGGCAGGAGGAGGAACATCAGCCCAAACTCTACTACCTGCAATGTCATTTCCCAGGATCATAGAGACACCATCCACTGGCAAAGCAGGACGCACACCTACCCAAACTTCACCCTGAAAAAAATTACAATGGAGTATCATCTTATGTTGTGGAAGATTTACTACATTAAGGCCCATTCCCACAATAGGAATGGTGGAGCCAGTAAATGATTTTTCTGAAAAATGAAGTGCTGAGGCAACTATGAATGAATTAACTGCCCCGGTATCACGCAAAATCTTAATACGCGCACGCTCATTATCCCCGGGCAGAGAGACATTTCCCTCTGTAATGAACGGCAAAAAAGATTTTAGATCGAACTCTACCTCGGGCACAATAGAAGCTACCACAGATGCAGTACACATTGCTGGTTTACGACTAGGGGAAGTTTGTTTAGGACAAGACTTCATTCGATAACAGTCATTTTTCCAGTGTCCATGCTTGTGACAATAATTACAAATTTTCTCTGACTCACGCATCAGCCTTCCACCTTTAACCTCTGAATCAGCCCACTCTCTATTCATTTGAACCGGACTATTAGCACGCGCACCAAAATTTGAACCATTACTCATGGAATGCGTTAGATAAAAATCATCCGCAAGTGCAGCAGCCTCCGCCACCGTCTTAACTCCACGCTCTCCAATGTACACCGAAATATTCTCAGAAATTGAATTTTTAAACTGCTCCAACAAAATGAGCTCTTTCAAATCCTCCAGTGTCTTAACACCTGCTGAAGAACACCAGCTTTCAAAGTGCGTTACTAAATCACGCATAAATTCCAAATGTGAGCGATCCCCACGTCTCCAACTCCGGAAACGCTGCCTATACGCCTCAGGAACAAGCTCAAAAACTTTAAGAACAGCAGATTTAACTTCCGAATACTTAGCACTGTCGACACTACTCAAAGAGGAAAACGCCTGTTGCGCCTTACCAGTCAACACGCACTGGAGCATTAACACGCGCGTCTGTTCAGACCAACTACGCGTTTCCGCCAAACGCTCAAACAACGGAAAAAAAGTCTCTGGGTCTCTCTCGTTAAACCTAGGAACCAGTTTTAAATCACTAAGTTCATCTCTAGCTCCATGGGAAACACGCTCATCAAAGTTAACTCTCCCTTGTCTCATTAACTCAAGTTTTTGTCTCTCCACATCTAATTTTGCAAACTCCAAATCTTGCTTACTCCTCTCACTTTCTTGCTCCGCCTTTAACCTTAACAAAAGCAACTCCCTCTGTTGCTCAAAAGACAAACCTGTAGTACTCTGTGCAAAAAACACTTCACCTGGCTGCCCAACAGATTTCAAAACTCCCTTTTCCACCAACTTTTCCCTTAAAGTAAGTCTAACAACGTCTTTAACTTTTTTTGTATCTCCAATATCAAGTTTATAAAACTCAGCAAGCTCAATCAACTGCTTCTTAGTACATAGATTTAAACCACTTTCACATGGCGACTCAATGAAATCTTGTACAACCTCATCCATGGCTAAACAAATCCTACGCTTAAGTGATACCTTGGGTAATGTACACCACACAAAGAACGAGATATCCCGCTAACTACCTACCCAAAAAAACTTAAAAACTCACCCCTAGTCTTTGGGAAGCGTGGCGATGGGTTCTTATGCGCAAGCTGATTGTTCCACGTAACCACAGCGCGCTCCCGAGCCGGGACAGGGAAAAAGGGAAGCTACGACCCGCTCTTAACTTCCACACTAAATAGTTACGCAGCACAACCCCTGTTGGGAAGCGCCGCTAAACCTACAAGGGATTCTCAATCTTTAAACTCTCAGTGAACATTACAAGTTATACACTTACCTTTCCGTCCTGAACACAGCTACCACTGACAAACACCATGGCTAAATCTCCGCTCCGCACTAAACACACCACTTTAGACAAGTCTCCCCTTGAGCGCAACCAAATCCATATAAGGACCATGACAACACGGAATCTTTCCCGAATTATATGCCAATCAAGCGCACAGACAGCTCATTCACAAAAGGCAAACAAACAGGAGCTGAAAACGACGCGACCAAACGGTCAATCCAAACTAGTTAAACAAAAAAACGACAAATTTAACTCATTTACTCAACTAAAGCAACGCGGATTCATTTGAAAAGGACGAGCCCCCAATTTGTTATGACTGGCTCAGGGCCATAACAAGGAGGGGAGACAAGAACGGGTAAAGGTGCTAAATAAAGATTTATTGACAGAAATGAATATTAAGTTAAACACAAAAGAAGTTGTGGAGTGTGAGTGTCTGTAAATCAGTGGTGTGGGTGGTGTTGTGTGGGTGTAGGACAGGTGAATGGTGCGTCATGAGTGTGGTGCGTAAAACAAAAGACAAACTCAAATGTGCATGATGAATCGGGAGAGAGGCAGGCGGGGACGGGCGCGGTAAAGGAGCCGAGCCGGGCCGGTGCAGAGCAGCGCAAACCAAAGCGCGGGGAGAGAGAGAGCGAGAGGAGGTTTTCCACTCCACTTATATACAGAGTGATGTAGGTGGAGCAGTAGATTAGTGCAGGCCAGCAGGTGCAGGACAATTAGCCTGATGAGCCTGCACAAACAAACAGAGGGCGGCAGAGGGTGGCAGACAAATAATCCCCACTCCCCCAAGGCCCTGGGCCGTAACACCATTCTCCGGGTAGTGCAGCTCGCGACAGCTCGTCGGCTGCCTGGTTGCACACTCCTGGAATGTGAATGGCGTGAAGCGACCTCAGAACTTCCGACTCCATAGGAGGAGGAGGTGGTGGGCTAGTTGCGACATACGACGGGAGCGTAGACCACCTTGTTGGTTGATGTACGCAACGGTCAGTATATTGTCCGTGCGGACTAGTACATGCTGGCCTCGAAGGCAGTTCTTGAGACTGCCTAGGGCGAGATGTACTGCCAGCAACTTTAGGCAGTTGATGTGCCATTGCAGTTGAGGGCCCGTCCAAACCCCTGATACTGCATGCCCATTGTACGTGGCTCCCCAGCCGGTGGTGGAGGCATCCGTGAAACCACAGCATACCTGGAGACCTGCTCCAGGGGCACTCCGGCCCGAAGGAACAAGAGGTCTGACCACGGGGTGAAGGTTTGGCGGCAGGCCGGTGTTATTTGAACCCGGTGAGTGCCACTTTGCAACGCCCACCTCGGGACTCGATCGTGTAGCCAATGTTGAAGCGGTCTCATATGGAGTAGTCCCAGCGACGTCACTGCGGCGGCGGCTGCCATATGGACATATAAGCTCCTCATGCACTTCTGGGAAGTAAGGCACCAGGGTGGGGCCCTGAGAACCAGCGTGAGCCACCCTTAAATACCAATCATCTAGCCTCGAGGGCCTGGGAAGCAGTGGAGGTTTCCACTTGATCCCGATCACCTCGGCGGCCTGGGCAAGCATAGCCACCATTTCTAGATCTGTATCCAGTACATTCAACGCCTGGTAGACGAGAGCAAACCGGATCTTCACTTCCAGAAATGTCTGGCTCACCTTCCGATGCAGCGATTGACTTCTGATCATCAGGGGGAGCCCAAGAGGGTACAGCTGATACCCCACGTGAGGGTCCAGACTGCCCCTTTTGCAGCTCCACTGGTTGCAGAGTTTAAGCATTGTGTCACAACCCGAAATGGAGCCCACCTGTCTGCAGCCAGGATGAGAAACAAGTCGAGCAAACACAAGCTCCGCCCCCTTTTTTCAAGGTGACAGAGCCTGCCCATCACTCCGAGATGACCACCTCCCGCAAGGAAATGATTCATCCACAACCGCCACCTCAGCGTGCTAAGCCCAGGCACACGAGGCAACGATTGTGACCACCACCTAACACCAGGTAACAACCGCATCCAGAAACACACGGGTGTACGTCGTCTGAAGCAAGACCCACGCTATCTTCCCAGATGCATCGAGTTTGCCAGACGTAACATTGTCTTTAAAAAGACGCACCGCGAATGCTCTTTAGTGCTGAGGCAACAGGGGATAGCCGTTTTGCACACAAACAGGGGGGTAGTGCAGCCTGATTGTGGCAATCCACTCGACGCAGGAAAACGACCTCCGCTGAAACGCCCGTCTCAACACTCGTGAGATCGTCTTTGGAGCAGAACAGTCACGCCAGCTCCGGCGAAAAGCTGAATATGCGCTGCACCCGCTGCTTATTTATACCCGCGCTGTGATCAGCGGCAGCTGGATGCGATTAGCGCATGCCAATCTTCAATTGGCTCGTTTAGATACACTCGAAGTAGATTGGTCTCTCGAAGCGAGATCCCAATTCGTCGGTCATCCGACGTGACTCGGAGTGACCGACTGAAAGGGAACTGGAGAAAGAAAGGCCCATTGCTAGTCGCACTAGGTCGTCAGCCAAATCACAAAGGGAAAACAGCAGTGATGATGAGAGCATAGATGAACCAGACAAATCATATAAGAGTCAATTGTACACACCTCAAATGCCATTAGTGACTCATCGTGTCAACGTGCAGTACCAGCCATGGACACACAGTGACATGCTAGCCATTGAAGGTAAGCTGCCACCTATCACACTAGGAGGTAGCAGGTGGTTGAGTAAACTTACTACCGTATGTCACGGCACAGTACTTTCATTAGGTGACATTAGATGTCTGTTTGGTCAATTTATGACTCCAGCACAGATTGCAGAAATAGAAATGAATGCTGACTTGAGCCGGCTACCACACAACACACCATTGACATGTATCATGACACCACGCAGTAGGGCTCTGAGACAGAAATATCCAATTCCACCCACGACATATCAGGACATTACTTTTAAGATGAAAACAGGTGAGTCTGGCACAGCATACATAATGAGATGTGGAGGAGAATGGGAACAAATGTTAGATGAAAATTATGCAGCCAACCCAGTTACAAGAGATATATTTTATGCAGCTGTCCTAAAAGCTGCACCTGAAAGCATTAAAGCTAAGATGGAGGACGACCCTGCCATCCCAGGTGGCACAAATTAAGTATGGGAAAGATATTTTGTGCATCATGTAGATAGGGCTACAGCTAAATCAGCTAAAGATGCGGAAGAGACTGACAAACTGAAGAACCAGCTTCTTAAACTACAACTGGATGAAGCTAGAGCCAAGGTAAATCAGAAAAAGGCCAAACAAATGCCACAACGCGAACCTCCCTTGACAGACTGGACACCACAAGCACCAGCATATGTACCACCACCCGATGTTACTCCACCTTTTGCATACAGACGGGGTGGAGGGAACAATAGGGGCAGGCAAAATTACAATAGACAGAGGTTTGGAGGCAGAGGGGATGTTTGTTTTGAGTGTGGGGGGTCTGGACACTGGCAACACTTTGGGACACATGCTTTGGTTTTGACTCACCATTGATGCTGATTTGTCTGAATGTGTGTAAACAATACCGTAGTCTTAAAAGTGCATAAGATATCTTTACAGTACTTTAAAGGTGCTGTATGTAGGATTTTAACTCTACTAAAGCATAAAAATGCTGTAATATGTTTTCAGATATTTAAGAAGCATGTTAAGTTAACATGCTTGTTTAGAAAAACAATACTACAGTCAGTTATTCTCCACCGCTGTCAGTTCACCCAATCCTGTTTGGATCCCGGGTTGCCAGTTGGTGGAAAACAGTCATAGAAGCTGGCAAATGAAAGGGGTCTGAGAGGGAATCTGGCAACCTGAGTGTATGCCAAGTCTGAACAAGAGGGGCTGGGTAAAAAAAATCTCTGATATACTGCTAGTATTTCATAAGTAACTATTCTAAGATTATGTGGTGTGATAAAGAAATAGGTCATAATGAAATTAGTTTGTTTGAGGAAAACATTTCAGGATTTCTCTCCATGTAATGGATTTCTACGGTGCATACAAACAGAGCATCACATGTTTCTAAAGCAGAGGTTCCCGATCCTGTTACTGTCCTGGAAAATTCAGCTCCAACTCTAATCAAACACACCTGCTTTTAGTTTTCAAGCGATCCAGGACAGTTGATCTCCAGGAGCAGGACAACCTTTTCCCACCTGATCAGAAATAAGAATTCTATCTAGAGAAAGTTAGGGTATGTCTAAAATCTCATTTTCTCCTCAGTGTCACTGCAGAGGTACTGACTCATGGTTTACATCCAAAGATGAAGATCCAGAGAAGATCAAATGCCTTGAACAATGTAGGACTGTTTTGGAGTTGGAGGAGATAATGAGATTTTTTAGACATGTTTATGGCCATGCTGTGTTCTCAGCTCTTATTTATCACAATGTTTTTTTCCTTTGTTCTCAGAGATATACTTGTTGTGTTTCCTGGAGTTTTGATGTGTTTATCTGGTTAAGAACATCACATCTACACTGAAGAAAAGATGAACTGAATTTCTTTTTTTAAGGTATGTAGTTGAAATTTATTATAGCTACATTTAAATAAATTTAATTGACCTAAATTTCAACTTTATTGTTATTATTATTATTAAAATGCAGCTTAAATAACCACTTACCTTGTTGTGTAATTTATGACACATCGGTGGGCTAGTTGCGACATACGACGGGAGCGTAGACCACCTTGTTGGTTGATGTACGCAACGGTCAGTATATTGTCCGTGCGGACTAGTACATGCTGGCCTCGAAGGCAGTTCTTGAGACTGCCTAGGGCGAGATGTACTGCCAGCAACTTTAGGCAGTTGATGTGCCATTGCAGTTGAGGGCCCGTCCAAACCCCTGATACTGCATGCCCATTGTACGTGGCCCCCCAGCTGGTGGTGGAGGCATCCGTGAAACCACAGCATACCTGGAGACCTGCTCCAGGGGCACTCCGGCCCGAAGGAACAAGAGGTCTGACCACGGGGTGAAGGTTTGGCGGCAGGCCGGTGTTATTTGAACCCGGTGAGTGCCACTTTGCAACGCCCACCTCGGGACTCGATCGTGTAGCCAATGTTGAAGCGGTCTCATATGGAGTAGTCCCAGCGACGTCACTGCGGCGGCGGCTGCCATATGGACATATAAGCTCCTCATGCACTTCTGGGAAGTAAGGCACCAGGGTGGGTCCCTGAGAACCAGCGTGAGCCACCCTTAAATACCAATCATCTAGCCTCGAGGGCCTGGGAAGCAGTGGAGGTTTCCACTTGATCCCGATCACCTCGGCGGCCTGGGCAAGCATAGCCACCATTTCTAGATCTGTATCCAGTACATTCAACGCCTGGTAGACGCAGAGCAAACCGGATCTTCACTTCCAGAAATGTCTGGCTCACCTTCCGATGCAGCGATTGACTTCTGATCATCAGGGGGAGCCCAAGAGGGTACAGCTGATACCCCACGTGAGGGTCCAGACTGCCCCTTTTGCAGCTCCACTGGTTGCAGAGTTTAAGCATTGTGTCACAACCCGAAATGGAGCCCACCTGTCTGCAGCCAGGATGAGAAACAAGTCGAGCAAACACAAGCTCTGCCCCCTTTTTTCAAGGTGACAGAGCCTGCCCATCACTCCGAGATGACCACCTCCCCGCAAGGAAATGATTCATCCACAACCGCCACCTCAGCGTGCTAAGCCCAGGCACACGAGGCAACGATTGTGACCACCACCTAACACCAGGTAACAACCGCATCCAGAAACACACGGGTGTACGTCGTCTGAAGCAAGACCAACGCTATCTTCCCAGATGCATCGAGTTTGCCAGACGTAACATTGTCTTTAAAAAGACGCACCCGCGAATGCTCTTTTAGTGCTGAGGCAACAGGGGATAGCCGTTTTGCACACAAACAGGGGGGTAGTGCAGCCTGATTGTGGCAATCCACTCGACGCAGGAAAACGACCTCCGCTGAAACGCCGTACTCCAACACTCGTAGATCGTCTTTGGAGCAGAACAGTCACGCTCAGCTCTGAAGCGAAAAGCTGAATATGCGCTGCACCCGCTGCTTATTTATACCCGCGCTGTGATCAGCGGCAGCTGGATGCGATTAGCGCATGCCAATCTTCAATTGGCTCGTTTAGATACACTCGAAGTAGATTGGTCTCTCGAGGCGAGATCCCAATTCGTCGGTCATCCGACGTGACTCGGAGTGACCGACTGAAAGGGAACTGGAGAAAGAAAGGCCCATTGCTAGTCGCACTAGGTCGTCAGCCAAATCACAAAGGGAAAACAGTAGTGATGATGAGAGCATAGATGAACCAGACAAATCATATAAGAGTCAATTGTACACACCTCAAATGCCATTAGTGACTCATCGTGTCAACGTGCAGTACCAGCCATGGACACACAGTGACATGCTAGCCATTGAAGGTAAGCTGCCACCTATCACACAAGGAGGTAGCAGGTGGTTGAGTAAACTTACTACCGTATGTCACGGCACAGTACTTTCATTAGGTGACATTAGATGTCTGTTTGGTCAATTTATGACTCCAGCACAGATTGCAGAAATAGAAATGAATGCTGACTTGAGCCGGCTACCACACAACACACCATTGACATGTATCATGACACCACGCAGTAGGGCTCTGAGACAGAAATATCCAATTCCACCCACGACATATCAGGACATTACTTTTAAGATGAAAACAGGTGAGTCTAGCACAGCATACATAATGAGATGTGGAGGAGAATGGGAACAAATGTTAGATGAAAATTATGCAGCCAACCCAGTTACAAGAGATATATTTTGCGCAGCTGTCCTAAAAGCTGCACCTGAAAGCATTAAAGCTAAGATGGAGGACGACCCTGCCATCCCAGGTGGCACAAATTAAGTATGGGAAAGATATTTTGTGCATCATGTAGATAGGGCTACAGCTAAATCAGCTAAAGATGCGGAAGAGACTGACAAACTGAAGAACCAGCTTCTTAAACTACAACTGGATGAAGCTAGAGCCAAGGTAAATCAGAAAAGGCCAAACAAATGCCACAACGCGAACCTCCCTTGACAGACTGGACACCACAAGCACCAGCATATGTACCACCACCCGATGTTACTCCACCTTTTGCATACAGACGGGGTGGAGGGAACAATAGGGGCAGGCAAAATTACAATAGACAGAGGTTTGGAGGCAGAGGGGATGTTTGTTTTGAGTGTGGGGGGTCTGGACACTGGCAACACTTTGGGACACATGCTTTGGTTTTGACTCACCATTGATGCTGATTTGTCTGAATGTGTGTAAACAATACCGTAGTCTTAAAAGTGCATAAGATATCTTTACAGTACTTTAAAGGTGCTGTATGTAGGATTTTAACTCTACTAAAGCATAAAAATGCTGTAATATGTTTTCAGATATTTAAGAAGCATGTTAAGTTAACATGCTTGTTTAGAAAAACAATACTACAGTCAGTTATTCTCCACCCGCTGTCAGTTCACCCAATCCTGTTTCGGATCCCCGGGTTGCCAGTTGGTGGAAAACAGTCATAGAAGCTGGCAAATGAAAGGGGTCTGAGAGGGAATCTGGCAACCTGAGTGTATGCCAAGTCTGAACAAGAGGGGCCGGGTAAAAAAAATCTCTGATATACTGCTAGTATTTCATAAGTAACTATTCTAAGATTATGTGGTGTGATAAAGAAATAGGTCATAATGAAATTAGTTTGTTTGAGGAAAACATTTCAGGATTTCTCTCCATGTAATGGATTTCTACAGAGCACACAAACAGAGCATCACATGTTTCTAAAGCAGAGGTTCAAGATCCTGTTACTGTCCTGGAAAATTCAGCTCCAACTCTAATCAAACACACCTGCTTTTAGTTTTCAAGCGATCCAGGACAGTTGATCTCCAGGAGCAGGACAACCTTTTCCCACCTGATCAGAAATAAGAATTCTATCTAGAGAAAGTTAGGGTATGTCTAAAATCTCATTTTCTCCTCAGTGTCACTGCAGAGGTACTGACTCATGGTTTACATCCAAAGTTGAAGATCCAGAGAAGATCAAATGCTTTGGACAATGAAGGACTGTTCTGGAGTTGGAGGAGATAATGAGATTTTTTAGACATGTTTATGGCCATGCTGTGTTCTCAGCTCTTATTTATCAGAATGTTTTTTTCCTTTGTTCTCAGAGATATACTTGTTGTGTTTCCTGGAGTTTTGATGTGTTTATCTGGTTAAGAACATCACATCTACACTGAAGAAAAGATGAACTGAATTTCTTTTTTAAGGTATGTAGTTGAAATTTATTATAGCTACATTTAAATAAATTTAATTGAGCTAAATTTCAACTTTATTGTTATTATTATTATTAAAATGCAGCTTAAATAACCACTTACCTTGTTGTGTAATTTATGACACATCGGTGTATTAAATATTTGATTATATTATAACACTGCCTGTGTTAAGAAGAATGACACACTGGTTGTGATCAAATTTAAACAATATTTTTAAGAGTGTGCAAGAACTGAGTAGACTATTATTATGCATCTCCATTTTTATTAAGTTTTTACAACAAACCATTACACAAATAATTTGAAATGTTCTCAATATAGTGAACTATACAGAAGTACTTGGGAGGAAAAAATAAACATATTAAATAAAATGTTTTAATTCCACATTTTATTTGTTCAAAGACATTGTCAAACTGTAAACTTATATATAAATATATATATAAAAAAAATACAATGTTTTTGCTCAAGAGTGTAAAACAACAGATTTATACCTAAATATATTTTATAAATGTAATTTTTGTGATCAAAAGTTTTAGCGTTCAGTGTCACATGATCTATCATGTAAACATTTTTAATATGTTGAATATTATGGTAATATTTCTGAATAAGAAACCTTTCTTTTTATTATCACTGTGAAACACAGTTGTGCTGCTTCATATTTCTGTGGAAATTTATACTTTTTAGGATTCTTTTGTTTATTTTGTTTATAGGATTCAATGTTTATTTGAAACATTCCCCTAATATATACATTTTTTTAATCTTACTGAACTTTATGTACCAAACAGTTCTTTTTATTGAATATAATTTAACATAAATAAGGCAATTAACTATTGTAATATATTTCCATGTCTTTACTATAAATATATATTCTTTTTTTTTCCTCCAGTTGATTTTTATTTCTTGATAAATATTTTTAGAATTTAAAAGACAGCAAATACAAAAAGCTAACGTTTTCTATACAATAAAATATTTTATATTTGAACATAGCTACAAATACTTTTCTACATATACATTTACAGCTAACTTTAACTTTACCAGACCTGGTTTTCACAATATAAAAGTTCCTTAATATTTCAGGGTTTTCACTAATCATCATTCCCAAATCATATTTCTTTCTTTCTTATTTTCTTCTTTTTTTCCTCCAACAATGAAAGATAAGCATGCAAACTTTTTGACTCACACGAGGGTTTGAATCTCTAATATTAAGTTCTGATAAATCTACTGACATCAGGTGCTCAATAAAGGTTATTACACAGCATTGAAGATCCTGGTCAGCTCTTCTCAACAGAAATCAGTATCCCGGGATTCTTGTCATTTCTATTTAACCTGAGCATACGTCACATCATTTGATCCAGCACCTGAAAATATACAGATGAGTTCAAAATACACCTTTTTGATTTTTAGTTTGATTTTATTCTTTTATAGATGCAGTTTGTAGAATTGTATTTTAGTTTGACTTACCTTGATCTGTTTTCAGTTTGAGTTTAGAGTAAAAACATTCAGAACTCTCCGCTTTTTTATTCTCTAAAAGATGACATCAGTATATTATCAGTGCCTACTCTATGTCCAAAAGTTATATGAAATAGCAATATTTTTATAAAAGCTCTATAGCTAAGATTTGTTATTGTTATGCATACTACCATACCTTAATTGTTACTTAAATTGTAGTGATTTTAGCTACTGTTATGATCATAAGAGCATAGTTTTTGTTCACCTTTATTTTCTTTCTTTTCTTCTGCTTTGTTTTAGATTTCAGTTCAATCTCAGCATATGTGAGTTCAGCAGGTGCACTAACACGGTCTACAATAAGAAAAATAAAACTTGATTTGCTTTGCATATATCACAGTGATAGAAAAAAGATGATTTCCATAAAAACTACACTGTTCTTACCATTATTAACAAGAACATCAACAGAGTCATACACATGAGCAGTTCCTGTATTACACAAATGAAATGTTTTTATGAATATTTTTGTTCATTAAAATGTCTTCAGTCTCAGTTTGTAAAGATCTATTGATGGTTAATGGGTGAAGACTGACCAGTCAGCAGTGTATTGTGTCCGGCGTCACTCTGGTTCTGGTCTGATGTTGGATTCACATTAGAAGGAGATTTAACACCTGTTCAAATAAAACTTCTTTACTGGCATCAATGGAACCGGGAATAAATGTCAATGGAAAATTTTCAATTAACAAAAAGCTCTTTATAGCAGACCTTCTGGATCCTTTATTTTGAAGAATGCAGTTGAAAACTGCCTAGAAACCTTCTAAACTCAGTCTAAAAAACATCTTTACCAGGTTTGGGAGACCAGTTAAGAGCAGAAAACCATCTCAACCAGCTGATTAGGAACAGAGTCAGTGTCTGTAAATGTATGATGTAAAATTAAAAGACCTTTGTTGTTTCTGTAGCACCAGAGCAGAACCAAGAAGACAACAATGAAGACTGCAGTCAGTCCTGCTGTTACTCCAATTATCATGGGTTTGAGATCCTCAGATACTGAGCCTGTAGAAGCTGAGATATAGTTTAACATTTAGATTAGTGCTGTAAAGTGTCCAGAAATATTTCAATAGTTTATATTTCTTATATCTCACGTCTGACTGAGATCCAGCTCTTGGGTGACTCTCCTCTCTCTGGGTGTTTGCAGGAGTAGAAACCCTCGTGTGACTTTGAGACAGGAGAGATGATCATCTCTGTATTTTGATTCTGGATGAGTGATCCATCTTTATAGAAATCAGCTCTGAGGTTTGATGGAGTTGTGTATTGATATAAACAGTGTAGAGTCAGACTATCTCCTTCAGTCACAGGATGAACAGGACTCTCCAGAATCACTTCAGCTACAGAAACACAGCAGACATACACTGACTGTATAACTGTTATTTATTTATTTATTGTTTTGTTTTTGTCCACTGATGATTAATGCACTTGTCTAATCATCCTGCTTCATGCAATAATTGTAAACACACCAGTGAAATGAATAAAACAGAAACCCAGACTCACAGTGTACAGTGATATTAACAGGATGATGTTTCTCTCCAGATTCAGACTCACACCAGTACACTCCAGTGAGTGATGTATAGACGTAACTGATTGTACATGTAGATCCTGTGTGTGATCCTCGAGGTATTGATGAACAATCTTCCAGATCACTGTCTGTGTATCTTTTCACTCTCCATACAGTAGAGTTACTCTGGTCTTCACAGCTCAGAGAGAGTCAGATCTGAAGTGTTGAGTTCTGCTGGGACTGACCCTCAGAGAGACTGGAGCAGAAACACCTGAGAACACAGTTACAGCTTTATACAAACTCTCTTTATTCAGTATGAACCAGTAGTTTAAGTTGTGTTTGACCTCACCGGTGACCCACAGCAGCTGTTTATTGCTGTACTGTGTTTTATAAGATGATTTTCTCTCTCTCTGCTCTGCACATAAACTCCTGTGTGATCTACAGCAGCAGAACTGATCCTGTATCTTCCTCCTGCTCCTCTGCTGCTGTCTGAGAGCAGATGATAACCACCTGTAAAACCAGACAATATATTAAATGATATTCTGGACTGAATCTCTAATTCAGATGTTACCACATGAAGCACATCATAACTTACCTGGTGATTCAGTTAAAGTGAACCAGCTGAACGTCCAGCCTGTAGAGAAGTTGTGAACCTCACAGATCAGAGTCACTGGATCTCCTTCAGTCAACCACTTCTGTGGAGAAACACTTAAAACTGATTTGGGATCTGAAATAGAGAAATCTCTCATTAATAACATGTTAAACATGTGTTTGTGTGTTTATGAAGAGATGAATCTCACCTGATACTTTCAGAGTAACTTTATCACTCGTGTGTGACCGGCGTGATCCTCTGATCTCTGATCCTTCACAGGAGTATTCACCTGAGTCAGACTCAGTAACAGAACTGAATGTGTGTTCCTGTCCATCACTGAAAACTCTTCTTGAATTATCTTTATACCAGCTGTATCTCCAGCTAGTGACTCCTTTATCATATATGTCACATCTGAGAGTGACTGTTTCTCCTCTGAACACATGTTGATCAGGTTTAATGTTCACTCTGGGTTTTGGTCTTTCTGTACAATGACAACAAATCACAATGAGAATAATGAATCGTTTTTGTTTAATGAACACAGTTACTTGATTGTAAAGCTAATTCATATAATACTGACATGTTGTTCTCTTGCACTTACTGAGTGTCTCATTAAATGATATGTTCATTATGTAAAAATACTTGCCGTATACTGTTACTGTTACAGGTTTACTGTAATCTGTGTAATATTCTCCTCTTCGTGCTCTGCAGCTGTACTTTCCTTCATCAGAGACTTTCTCAGGTTTGATTGTTTTAGTTTGATCTTCAGTAGATTCAGGGTTTGAGTCTTTTCTCCAGAGAAACTCCCATCCATTCTGTGACTGAATCCTCACATCTCAGAGTAACTGAGTCTCCGGTGAACACTGGACTCTGAGGATCAGCTGTCACAGTCAGTTTAGGAAGATCTGTTAATAGAAAGTTAGTGGGATTATGGGTTATTAAAGTTTTCCAGCAGAAGATCTCAGTGAAGTATCTGTGAGTAAATGTGAGGTGTGTAAAATGGGGCTGGACAGAAGGAAAAACAGGCAGATGTAGGCAGGATGTGGATGTAAATGAACTTCCCAAGTTACTGTATTTAAGTAGTTTTTAGGCACTTGTACTTTCATGAACATATTTTTTAGTGTATAATTTCTCTTGTAGTTAAGTACAAACACAAGTTCTTACTGAATGCAACTTTTAAGGCCGTGATGTGATTTTCACATTAAAATATTAGATTTATTGTCAAGCTTAAAAGCAGTTTCAAGATATCACAAAAAAAAAACAATAAAAGAAAATTATATAGCATTTACCTGTAAATGTGATGAAATAAAGAAATGCATGACAAACTAGTTTAAGGAAAACAGAAGTTTTCACACCTTCACCAGATATGAGAAATAATGTTCATTATTATTCTTTTATCATAATTCTTTTGTTTTTATTCAGCCATTATCAGCCTTTATTCTGACAATCAAACATTCACCAAGTCACATCAATCCCAGTAATCATTGACCCAACTATTATCAAAAGCATTTCTAAATAAATTCAACCAAACATTTCCTTGTGACCTTCTGTGAAGTTTTATGACAAACTAGATACTGAAGAAGAACTGAACCTGTTCTGGAGCTGCATCATGCTACATGAGACAGTTTATGAGATTAATACACTTTTACTCAAAGCTCACTTTAAACCACAATCCAGTGTTTGTACTAATCTCCTTTTGAGGTCACATGTGGAATTTGGTCATTTGTTGTTGTTAAAATTGTCGCTGTATAAATTTCTCTCACATGTAACTTTCATTATTATTTCATTATGAAAATATCCAAATCTCAAGAAAATCACATAGAAACCACATCCTATCAGAATCGTGTGTTTATTATAATCTGTTTATTTCTTCTGTGTGAAAGCCTTGTTTTCTCTTGAGGATCGGGGGATCAGCACAAAGTTGAATCTTTATATGCAAATGATGATCATTTCTGAACACAAGCGTCAGATTTTACGTTTTAAAGCACAACTAGAGTCGAGTTTCGTTGCTCAGTGTGTCACAAACACTTTGTATAAAGTGCTGATAAAATATTTTCATTGAGAACTCAGTGTTTACATTTTAATAAAATATTTAAGATGATATATTGATTTTCTTCTATATTCTATGAAAAACTAATATTTTCTATTGTAAATGTTATGAGTGATTAATAACAGCATGTATTTAACACAATTATCTCATTTCATTTTCTCATTATTAAATGAAATCTATGACTCTTATTGTCCTCCAACTAGATCTAAAACAGAGAAGGGTTCAATCATTAATATGCTTTAAAATGAATATTTCAGCTAATATTTCTGTCTCAAGCATGATATGTCAAGACCATCTTTCAGTTTCTGAGGAAATGATTTGAAACATCTAGATAATTTTATTCTCCTGAAGCAGGTTCCATTAGTATCTAAAAAGTTCTGCTGGTCTGGCGAATGTCTTACTGAACTGCAGTGTATTATCATCATAGTTGTTTATCCATAGGAGTAAATGTATGCATAAATATAAATACAAATATATATATGTAAATATATATATTATAGAAAACAGCTAAATCTCAAACAGTGGATTCTTTATCAACAGTCTATCACCCAGCTCTAAATCTGCTCAGTGTTAAAGCATACACTCTAAAAAACACAGAAGGATCTTCAGCAGTTTTTTGGAGAGGTTCATGTGCTGTATAGCACAGATAATGTGTAAAGAACCGGTGGAGCACCTTTATGATTCTTCAGCGGTTCTCTGGGGTTGCAAAGGTGTTATATAGCAGCACTGCAATGTAAAGAAGCCATTAAGCCATACATTTTTTTACTGAACCTGTATTTTTTTGCACTTGGATGGGATTCATGCAAAACAAAAATTCCAAATATGGGTTATCTCACTACATCTCACTTCATTATACATTAGGTTTCATTTTCTGCAATTAGTAAATTTTAATAAAAATTTTAAAATCAAATTTGTGTAAAAGTTAAATTTTCTGGAATAATCTCTGGAAATTTATTTACTAATTGTCATGTTATAGTTTTTATTTAATTTTGTAATTGCAGTAAATTAAACTTAAATTTCTAATGGTACATCAGATGTCGCTCTAACTCATTTAGAGATACCATAAAAGTAACATCAGTAAATAGTTCTGTTATATAGCTCTGTCAAAAACAGGTTGATTTTGGTCTGTCTAATTAGTATTCCTGAGCTTCTCTTCTGATTGGCCTGTTTTTCTTTCAAGTGACACACAAGCAGGCCTCAAATCAGAAATATGGTTGCATACTTGATGCCACTGACAGACCAAACAAAACCACCATAAGGCTTGAGTTTGCACATTTCTTAAAAGACAACACTTTCTTGAACCTCTAAAGCATCTAAAGTTTTATTGACATTTATGAAATAATGTCTGTGTGCATGTGTGTAAAACAACAAACTGCTGATTTATATATAATCATGTGTTATTGTATATTCATTGCTGTGACTAGATGGAATAATAATATCTCTGTAAAAATGTGTTGCCTGAAGAAACTGAAATGTGTTCATCTTCATCATGACTAGATAGACACAGTGAGTTTGTGAGATCTGATTCACCTCATAGTAACAATCCTGTCAGATCGTGCATCCTCAAAGAGTACAGTTCAGATGATCTGGTTTTATCTGTTAAATTCTTTCGACGGGCAAAGCAGAGAAAGAGGTAACCTTTCCCTGTATGAAGACATAAAGACTCCAGATTTGTCGTCTGAGCTTTGATTTTCTCAAAGGTGAAGCAGAATATAGAGAGTGTTTTACACCTATCATCACCATTTCACGAGTTCGCACTTACATATAATTAATCATAGTAACGGTAAAAGTAAGCGTGTTTGGCATGCTGTCAAGGAGAGGGCTCGGAACTTGGTGGACTACCGAGTCCAGAGTTTTTTCCTCTTGTCTGTGAAAAGTGGACAGGGCTCGGTGTCCGACCCGATCCCTGAGTGCCCCCCAAAAAGCCAATTAAGACAGCAGCCAAAAAACACGTGTAAGCAGCCCCCCAAAAAGCTACTGACTTAGCTAAAAAGGAGGATGAGCATGGATATGTTGGTTGAAATTGGAATGGTATTAGGATGATGTTATGTGGGTGTAGGAGAATGGGCATGGAATGTGTGAGGCTGAAATATGAGTGAGGGAGGGGGTTGTGAGTTAAGGTGAGCGTCTCTAGCGGGAGTGGTCCACGGCAGTGGGTGCAGTTCTCCGGCTAGAGCGGTCCACTGTAATAGCAGCATGTGGGAATGACCGTCTCTGGCAGGAGCTGTCCACAGCGCTGGGTGCAGAGCTCCGGCTTTTGCGGTCTGCTGCTAAAGTCAGTGGGTGCGAGTGTGCGTCTCTAGCGGGAGCGGTCCACGGCGGTGGGTGCAATGCTCCTGCCTGTGTTGGCCACTGCGGTGGCAGGTTTTGTATACCGTCATGTACAGCGGGAGCGGTCCACAGCGATGGGTGCAATGCTCCTGCCTGTGTTGGCCACTGCGGTGGCAGGTTTTGTATACTATCATCTACAGCGGGAACGGTCCACGGCGGTGGGTGCAATGCTCCTGCTTTGCAGTCTGCTGCTAAAAGCAGTAGGTGCATGTGAGCATCTCTGGCAGGAGTGATCCACAGCGGTGGGTGCAGTACTCCAGCTAGAGTGGTCTGCTGCTAAGGTAGTGGGAGTGTATTAGCATCTACAGCGGGAGCGGTCCACAGCGATGGGTGCAAGGCTCCTGCTTGTGTTGGCCACTGCGGTGGCAGGTTTGTATAGGGTCATCTACAGCGGGAGCGGTCCACAGTGGTGGGGTGCAAGGCTCCTGCTTGTGCTGGCCACCGCGTGGCAAATTTGTGCGCGGTTGTCTACGGCGGGAGCGATCCACGGCGGTGGGTGCAATGCTCCTGCTTAGGGTGACCACTGTGGTGGCAGGTTTGTTGTATACGGTCATCTGTGGCGGCAGCGGTGGATGCGATGTTCTGCTTGGCATTGCCACTGCGGTGGCAGATTTTGTATACAACCGTCTATAGCAGGAGCGGTCCCGAGCGGTGGCTGTAATGCTCCTGTATTGGATATACGGCCGTCTATAGCGGGAGCGGTTCAGGGCGGTGGGTGCAATGTTCCTGCTTGGTATGGCCACTGCGGTGGCGGATTTTGTATATGGCTGTTTATAGCGGGAGCGGTCCTTGGCGGTGGATGCAATGTTCCTACTTGGTATGGCCACTGCGGTGACGGATTTTGTATATGGTCATATACAGCGAGAGCTGGCCGTTGTAGAGGAAGAGATGCCCTGCCTTGGGTGATTTCTGCGGGGTGGTAGGTTTGGAGTTCTGTTGGGACTGGTTAGGGTCTGGAGGGCTTTTTTGATGAGTGATTGGTCTGAACGAATATAGCTTTTGTATGCGTTAGAAGACCAGCGGCCGAGGGTTTGAATTTGCTGTTGGGAGAGACCTTTCTCTGCTGCAGTGATGGCTGCCCCTATTCTGAAGGAATGTGTGGAGAAATTTTTGACGGGATTCCGGAGTAAAAGAGGACTGATTTGAGGTGCTTTTGGAACCAGAATCGAGATACAGGGTGGTTGGAATCATCTGTGAACAGAGGGTCGAGTGGAGTTTTAGTTTGGGATTTCCTGTATTGGAGGAAAGCTAGAAGTGTTTGAAGGGGAAAAGTAGGAGTTCGGAGGTTAAAAATATATATGAAATGCCCATTTTTGGACTGGTCGGTTTTACTTTGTTTGATGCAAAAGGATAGAGTTTCTTGTTCTACGATAGATAGGTCAGAGATAGTGGGTTGAATATTTGGGTCAAAACTGGAGTTGACTGTAAATTCTGAACATCTGAGGAAACCGATAGAATGGTAGATGGATAGAAGAGTAGCCTCTGCGGAGGGTGGATATACATTTTGAAAGAATCTCAAGGGTGATGGGCATCCTTGAGTTGGATTGGGAAGGATGCCTTCTTTGGATGCCCTTGATTAAAAGTGAAGTCTGAGCATTGGTTATTTGAGGTGAGGTGATGCCGTGAATAAGTTTATGGAAAATTGAATACCACTTAAGTAGCCCTTAATAGAACCGACTTGCAGATTTTTTTTTTTGAGGTGTTAAGAAAGGAGATGAAAGAAGTGATACACAGCAGGGAAAAATCAGGGAATTGGAGGTTATACCTTGCCTGGAAAGATTTAAAGCATTTCCAAGCGGTCAGGTAAGATTGCAGGGTTTTGTGAGAAACTGCTTGTAGGATTGAGTCGAGGGAGGCTTCGAGGAGGGACCTTAAAGGATGGTGCACTGGAATATTTGTTGTCAATAGAGAAGAACCAGGGTTGCATAGGGTCCTGCTTGGCGCCAGCATCCTGGATTTCTGCAAGAATCTGTACTCTGATGGAATTGGAGACAGGTGGGGGGCTACTTGTGGGGTGGGTTGGAGCTCACGGCGGCTCTGGCATTGGGATCTGGGGAAAAGAGTGGAAAAAATAGGGAGGGAAAGAAGAATAGGTGTGTAAAGATGATGAGGGGGGTCTTGAACCTGGGTTCAGACTGGTAGCAGAAAAATAGGGGAGGGGAGGAGGAATAGGAGGTGCTACTGTCACATCTCTGGACTTTATTATTGTTTTTGTCTCGAGCCACGTGCTATCTGTGCCCTGCCTTCCCTTCGTGTTTAATTGTATTATTGTCTGCAGCCATGTCTCATTAATGTAGTTAATGTCCTTGTGTATTTAAGCCCTGTGTTTTGTGTTCACGTTTGTCCGATCGTAGAAGTCCCTACGTGTGGTTTTTGTTCTGCCTGCCTGCCTATGTTTATTTTGCAAGTAAAAAAAAATTCAATCTGTTTAAGTTTATTTCGAGTCTCGAGTCCTTTTCTCTCCCAAGAAACCACTGGAAAACGTAACAGCTACGGCTGGGATCTTCAGTGGAGGCATCTGTGTGCCTGTGCTGGCACCTATGGCTGGCTGGGCTGTGGGGACGGAAATGGACGAGTTAGGTCCTAGAACAATAGGAGAAACTTGAGGCTGGTAAATACCGGACAGTGGATTGGGTGGGCTGGTGGCCAGGCATGGTGGAGAGAGACTTGGGCAGAGTACTGTTGTTGTGGGTTCATCTGATCCAATAAACGGAGTGGGTAATGGCTAGGCTGATGGCTGGAACCGTGGTGCCTGCCGCGTGGGTTGCCCGCTGGAAACTGGAGGAAGAGCTGCTTGTGTTTGGGTCCTGGGCTTTGCTGACACTAGCTGGGGGCCTTCTGCCGTCTCCTGGTGGGCGGAGGCTTAATACGGGTGCAGAGGCTGACTTCTCGGGTCTTCCCATGGGAATTAGGTGGAGAATTAGGTGGAGGCGAACGTGATCTTAATCGCGTTGGCAAATGGATAGTTGCTCGCGTTAGTTTTCTGCCTCTGGGCTTGCCGTGCTCGCTTGAAGTTCCGGCGGGCGTTAGCGTGCTTGCTCAGCGGAGTCGTGGAGGGCTCGGCGTCCTCGATTTCGTAGGTTTCTGGCGATTGGTCTTGTTCGGACATGCTGAATATCATGCTAGGAACGAGATATCGAGGTAAGAGGCTTGTGCGAATTTATAGTAGGCTTCTCTTGCTCTGGTTGGATAATTGCGTGATTAGGAAACGAGAAGCCAGCCGCGTTAATTATCAGTGCGTGCACCTCCGAAATTTGTTTATAGCTAAACATCATTTCTAGTCACTGGGAGACCACAGGCAGGCTAGGAGAACTCATATTACATCCGTGTCATTGCATTCTTCTACTTTATACTGTTCAGTGCTTTGATGCAACCTGTGTTGTTAAACGTGCTATATATAAATGATTGATTGATTGATATTAATGTTAAAAAACCTCATAAAGTGATATTTTCACGCCATGGGACCGTTACATGTAATGTCCTCTTTAAAAAATTAGTAATAAAGTAATAAAGTAAATTTGATGTCATGAATATAGATAATTTTCTTAAGACTCTCTATTTTCTAGCCCCTCAGCTTCAGTAGAGAAAAAAATCTGATGTAGTTCATGGGATAAACTTATGGTAGGACTTTTACTTTCTGACCCCTAAATTTTATTTTGTATTTTGTTTTAATACATAATGTGAAGTAAAATTACTCAAGTTACTCATTAATAGCATGATATATATCTGTATGAAGAGATGAATCTCACCTGATACTTTCAGAGTAACTTTATCACTCGTGTGTGACCGGCGTGATCCTCTGATCTCTGATCCTTCACAGGAGTATTCACCTGAGTCAGACTCAGTAACAAACCAGATCTTGTGTTCCTGTCCATCACTGAAAACTCCTCTTGAATTATCTTTATACCAGCTGTATCTCCAGCTAGTGACTCCTTCATCATATATGTCACATCTGAGAGTGACTGTTTCTCCTCTGAACACATGTTGATCAGGTTTAATGTTCACTCTGGGTTTTGGTCTTTCTGTACAATAACAACAAATAACAATGAGAATAGTTAGTTAATTTAATAAATAAAAAAGTAATGTGTTAATCATTTATGAACACTTGATTGTAAAACACACACTAAATCTTTGTAATATGGAATGCCGATAAGAAAAATAAATATGGTAATTGCTGTAAATGTATTAAATGTGTTTATGTATTAATTTGTTTATTTACACATTCATGAATTTATTTACATTGTTTCTTTATGACTTTATATATTTAATTGTCTTTACATTTATTTATTTGTACATTTCTTTGTCCAGGGTAATGATGAGTGTATTTTGTGTCTGGAAAAGCAATCGGGCCAGAGTAGTCCAGGGGGAAGTTTTAAGGTCCCTGTTGATGTGTGATTTGGCCAAAATCTTAGCTCACAGATATTATTGTAGTTTTACTCTGTGGGTTGTTTCAGATGGGAAGCTTGTAATCTGTGATCTTTTTGAGCTAACTACATTTTAAATCCAACCAGAAACAATGGCAGGATAAGAAACAAACTCCTAAACTGATGTCCAGAAGCTTTGAAAATAAAATCATTCATAAATTTATGCATCATGAATATTGAATGCTAGAGCAGTGGATGAAGTCCCTGTCACCAGACTCACTCGACCCCAGAGAACCTAACTATCATTTATCCAGACCTCTTCCAGAGACCTTGTCACTGTTGTGTATCAGTATATGATTTTCTCATTTACATTAGATATTATTAAGCTGATAGCAGTTTGTTAGATGCATACAAGCTTCTTTACCTCATTTCTTTCAGAATATAACTCTAAAATACTAGCATCCAACATAATCACTTATGCTCTTTATTCCTATTAATAGATGTCTTCATTTAGTAGTTGCTGATGACTTTTGTCTGTCTTTTGTTAATAAAATTTTATTACACTTATGTTTTCCTTGTGTTGAAGATACAGAAAAAGGTTCTAGAAGTTATCAATCTTTCTAATGTGATGCACTCATAACCTCACCTTAAGTGACACGAGCTCCCATCATTATCATATTTAGCTCCTTAGGTTGACGTAAAGCCAAGTTCATTACATTAGCAACCTTAATATTCAGAAAAGTATTTGTCACCAAGCCAGCAGAGGGAGCTCTTACCTCTGGGTGATCTGTGATCACTTCCTCTGCTGCTACTTCCTGTCTAAGGACTATAAATTCAGTAGCAGGCCCTCACCTGCAGGTTGCATTGTTTGCCTGTTGTTTTGTTAGATCGCTATTGGATTATTGTTTCTGTTTCCCTGGTTTTGACCCTGCCTGTCTTCTGTTATTCTGATTGTTTGCTGCCTGACCTGACCTTCGCTTTTTGGATTGTTGTTGCCTTGCCTCTGATACTTCTGTTTGCTGTGTTTTGACGCCTGCCTGCTTTGACCATGCCTTTGTGCTCAATAAAAGCCTGCGAATGGATCCGCACGCCTCAGACCCTCAATCATGACAGAATTTTATGAATATTTTAATGTTTAATGTTTTGAATTTACACACAGATTTAAGAAAAAATCATATTAACCCACATGTACATTGATATGCTGCACATATATACAGTCCACAGACAACATTTAGGAACATTGTTGAACTGCACTGTTAAAATGTTGAAATTGTTAAAATGCACTGAAAACTTTAGGATAATGATTCACAATTCTTAAATAATATTCTTAAATAACTTGCACTAAACAATAACAATATATTTTTTCAATCATTCAATTAAAATAATAGCTTACTGGTTCACATGTATATTTTATAACTAGGTAACTAAGGTCAGAAGCTCTGTTGTTATCAAAGGAGTTTAACAGAACTTGTGGCCATAGTTGACTGATGATGGTTTTAGGAAATGAACTCAAGTTTGATTTTCATACAGAAGTTCTTCTTGAGAAAGAACTCGGTCTTGGACTGTTTAGTGTTGTTTTGTTTTTCCTCTTTTAGCTGCAATTCTGTTTTTTAAAAACACTTTGTAATGACAAAGAAAACTAGTAGAAGACATGATAAGATGATGTAGATGAAATTGTGAAATCATCAACATAATTTTGTTGCAATGCATTCTGGGAGCATTCTTTTCTTTTTGAAACATTGAGATTCAGAAGCTGGTTCTTGATGGAAGTGTGTGTTTTAAGAGAACAGATATTAAAAGTGCATGAAACAATACACAAATCAATTTTTACTCACATATTGACTGAAACATTTTTTAATTCACTCATTAATTTTTAGTGGTTTGACACCATCACAAAAAACTTAACTTTAAAACATTTCTTTTTTTTTTATTAAAGCATTAGCATTTATACTGATCTTTCAAAGAAAAAGTCCCACTAAAGTAAACTCTGATCACAATAATGATGGTTTGTTAAAATTCAACATTTTTCTATTTTAGTGAATAATGCTTTACATGCTTTACTTTTTAGTTTCTAGGTTCTGGTGGTGAAATTATAAACTACAAGCACTGGCTCATTGCCCCACTCACCCCGACCTTTAGAGAAGATACAGTGTCAACTTACTAAAGCTTGCTGTAAAATAACATTGTAAACGCTTAAAAGCATATTCTTTTAAATTAGTAAAATGGCCAAGAGCCCAACTAAAGCAAACACAGTCCTCCATGATGGTGACATCATCATTTGAACCAATAAAACATCAATATCTGATCCTCTGTAAGTCTCAGTAACAGCAGGTGTTCATCACTAATTCACAATCATCATTTAATTAGTCACTTAATTATCTCATTAGGTCTTTAACTCTTTATAAGTCCTTAGCAAAGTGTTCAGAAGCTGTACTCAGACACAACACTGATCTCATCTACGACACTTTTTATGATTTATGACACATTAGTGTGTTATATTTTAACAGACTGCCTATATTAAACAAATCATTTGAAAATTGAATTAATACAAATTTATCCTTAACTAAACACACTGGCGGGTTAAGTTTTAACACAAGTTGTGTTGTTTTTAACGCATCTGTTTTTTTTTAAGGCACTAATGTGTCATAAATAACAGTTTGTGTCAGAGATGTGTTATTCTTAAATATTCACTATTTAAACATTTGAAGAATATCAACCTGAGTTAAGAAGAAGAACTGGTCGTGTTCAGATGAACTAAATGTGTTGTCCTTAACCTGACACACACGTGTGTTAAAATACAGCACAGTTTAACCCCCAAAAAACAGCAATGCACCGAATCAGTGAGGGACTATTTTGTCACTTTTGATTTGTTCTCACTACAAGCATTTCCTTATATCTTATAAACTCTCTGTAAGTGAGATTAACCTTGAGCCGCACCTCGTTACCAACTGGGTAGAACTATTATCCCAACCACTGTAGATAAATTCACAAACAACCTACCAGATCTATCTGACCTGCTCCGCAAACCTGAGAAAGCAGATGATCTTGAGCAAATGACCAGCAGTATGTGCAGTATCTTCACTCGCACATTAGATACTGTCGCTCCCATCAAGTTAAAAAAGGTTAGAGAGAATAAAAGTGTACCATGGTACAATAGTCATACACACTCTCTAAAAACAGCTACTCGTTCACTAGAACGTAAGTGGAGAAAGACTAAACTAGAGGTTTTTAGAATTGCCTACAAGGACATTATGTGCACTTACAGACAGTCACTAAAAGCAGCCAGAGCCGAGCACCTCCGTAAACTCATTGAAAGCAACCAAAACAATCCTAGATTTTTATTTAGCACAGTGGCTAGATTAACAAATGATCGGTCAGCAACAGAACGCTGCACACCCTCTCAGTTAAGTAGCAATGACTTCATACAATTCTTCACTAATAAAATAGATAATATCAGACTTAAAATAACAGAAAATCAACCCTTAACTTTGTCCTTTAGTCCAGCCTTACTCAGTACCCAGCAAATTCAGTTACAGTGTTTTGCAACCATAGGACAGGAAGAGTTAAATAAACTAATCACTAAGTCTAAATCTGCCACATGTGTATTAGATCCTATTCCAACTAAATTTCTGAAAGATATATTACCAGCAGCTGGTGAACCTCTTCTAAATATTATTAACTCCTCCCTATCGTTAGGTCACGTACCCAACCCATTCAAATTAGCAATTATTAAGCCTATGATCAAAAAACCACAACTTGATCCTAATGAACTATCTAATTACAGACCGATATCAAATCTCCCATTTATATCAAAAATATTAGAAAAAGTTGTGTCTGCTTGAGTTATGCTCCTTCTTAAAGATGAATGACGTCTATGAGGAGTTTCAGTCAGGTTTTAGACCGCACCATAGCACAGAAACCGCATTAGTTAAAATCACTAATGACCTGCTCTTATCCTCCGACCCGAGGCTGCGTCTCGCTACTAGTTTTATTGGATCTCACTGCTGCATTTGACACCATAGATCATAATATTCTCCTGAGCGCGTTTAAACACCGCTGGTGTACAGGGACAGGCGTTAAATTGGTTTAAATCATACCTATCAGACCGTTATCAATTTGTAGATATAAACGGAGACCGCTCTAGTACAATGCCTGTAAAGTGTGGTGTGCCTCAAGGATCAGTTCTAGGCCCCTTACTGTTTCTCTATATACATGCTGCCCCTGGGGAACATTATTAGAAAGCACAGGGTTAATTTCCACTGTTATGCAGATGACACACAGCTATACATTTCATCTAAGCCTGATAAGTTATCAGAAATGTCTAAATTAACAGAGTGTGTTAAAGACATAAAAGACTGGATGACTGGAAATTTTCTTCTATTAAACTCTAATAAAACAGAGGTGCTTCTTATCGGACCAAATTCATGTTTACAGCAAATTTCTGAGCTCAAACTACAATTAGATGGATGTGATATAAACGTTACTTCGACAGTTAAAGACTTGGGTGTGATATTGACAGCAACCTGTCCTTCGAACACCATATCACTCATGTTACAAAATCTGCCTACTTTCATCTTAGAAATATTGCTAAGCTCAGACACATGCTCTCTCTCTCAGATGCAGAAAAGCTAGTTCATGCGTTCATGACATCTAGACTGGATTACTGTAATGTGCTGCTCGCTGGTTGTCCAGCATCTTCAATAAACAAGCTTCAGTTAGTGCAGAACGCAGCCGCTCGAGTTCTTACCAGGACAAGGAAATATGATCATATAACCCCAGTTTTAGCCTCCCTGCACTGGCTGCCTGTTCATTTCAGAATTGATTATAAAGTACTGTTACTGACCTACAAGGCTCTAAATGGTTTAGCCCCCATTTATCTGACCAGCCTTCTGTCTCGCTACAA
The DNA here is from genome assembly GCF_018831695.1 of Puntigrus tetrazona. Lineage (NCBI taxonomy): Eukaryota > Metazoa > Chordata > Actinopteri > Cypriniformes > Cyprinidae > Puntigrus > Puntigrus tetrazona. Next base: position 6,629,581 of record NC_056713.1, read on the forward strand.
CCCGTCACGCTCTTTAAGATCTCAAAACTCAGGGCTCCTGGTAGTTCCTCGTATAGCAAAGTCTACTAAAGGTGGTCGAGCGTTTTCATTTGGCACCCAAACTCTGGAATAACCTTCCTGCAAATGTTCGGGATCAGACACACTCTCTCAGTTTAAGTCTAGGCTAAAGACATATCTTTTTAGCAAAGCATACTCGTAAAGATTAACATAAACCTATGCTACAGTACATCGTGATTCCCAATAGTATGAATGGCCGCTACTCTAATTATCCTTTTGTCTCCACCTCGGGATGTACATCCCGAGGCATCTAGTTACCGAGCCTCTCCAGTGGACCCAGTGAGGAGATGACCTTCCTGCGATGACGTCGAGGAAAACTCAACCTTCTGTCTGGACTAATTCTATCTTGAACTTTTCTGCATTGTAATTCATCCTGCTGTTTTGTAACGCATCCTGCTGTGTAGTGACTTGCTTTTGTCTGTGGAATGATTTGCTTTTTGTTATGTAGTAATTTGTTTTTGTGAAGCTGCTTTGGAACAATAGCCATTGTAAAAAGCGCTATACAAATAAACTTGAATTGAATTGAATTGAATTGAACAGCCGCTTCAGACCCACAGCCTTTAGTTTAACAGAGTCTGAACTACGGAGACTCATCAGTGACCAAAGTTCTGATCAGATACAGCAGTTTACACAACATTTCAGAACGACGGAGTGATCAATGATGATAAAATTAGTCTTTCTTCTGACCAGTATGTGGAGCTCTTACCAAACACAAAACCATTCCTACAAAGCTTACTTAAACAGGGAAGTGTTGCAACTAGTTTAGGTTCAGCAAAAAAAGAAAAAAACATGACAATGATACAGTAAAAAGAGAGAAACAGATGACAATATATTTTACAATGTCTGATTATTAAGACTTCATTCTGAGATCAGGATAAGAATCCTATTTTCTTTCATTTAGGTTTTTAGACTGAGTTATAAAAAGGCAACAAAAGTTTGGTGCTTGTCCTCAAAAAAATCAGATTACTTTTAACCGCTTAAGAAACACTTAAAAAACTAATCTGGAAGCTGAAATTGAGAAATCACTTATTAATAACATATGAAATGTGTGTTTGTGTGTATGAACAGATGATCAGACTCACCTGATACTGTCAGAGTAACTACATCACTGCGGGAGACCCATTCGATCCATTAAATCTATCACAGGAGTATTCACCTGAGTCAGACTCAGAAACAGAACTGAATGTGTGTTCCTGTCCATACTTGAAAACACTGCCTAAACCTTCTTTATACCAGAAGTATCTCCAGCTAGTGACTCCTTCATCATATATGTCACATCTGAGAGTGACTGTTTCTCCTCTGAACACATGTTGATCAGGTTTAATGATCACTCTGGGTTTCAGTTTTTCTGTACAACGACAATTAAAAAAATAATGTAAATAATAAAATTACAAATGTGCTGTTTTTGCTGTATAAACAGTTTATTTTAAAGTACATGCTATATCAGATTAAACTGAAGTGTTGTTCTCTATAGCTGTTATAGTCACTAGTGTCTTATGAAAAAGAAGTTCATTATGTGAGGAAAAATATTTTTATTGTCACTGCCATTGGTTCAATGAAATTTCAAGGTGTATCAAGGTTTTTCATAACTTAACAAGGTGTATTTATAATAATTTTAAATCATAATAGCTGGTTTGTAAAAGTATAAAATCACTCATATGCAAATATGGGAATAAATTCATTTACCTTGAGTTTGTTCAGAGTAGATATTTGAAATCAGCACTAAAACACAAAGAGAATGTCAGCATTGAGCTCATACTGTGTACATTACATTAGACATATGAATAGATACAGATATATTTTTCTTCCTTTGTGTGTAAAACATAATTATACTCTTAAAGTTTTCTAAGCTTTCACAACATATGTAATTAAGTAATTTTGGTAACACTTTTTGTTGGTATTAATAAGTTTATCTTGACCTCTTCATCTAACTAGTCTACATTTTCAAGGGTCTGAAAACTGTGACAGTAATAAAGATGAAGTCATACTAAGATTTTGTATGGAGGACTGCATATATGTGTGCAGATGAACACTGAGACACTAGTTTAATATTTGACAGTTTTCATCTCCATACATAGCAGAGAATCAAGAGTCTGATCACAAGCAGAGGAATAAAGAAACACCAGCAGAACTGATTCAACAAACATTATTATAAAGCATGAAAACTGAAATCCTTTCAGAGAAAGCAATACTCACAGAACACAAGAGGAAGTTGACTGAGCTCCATACTGACTGAATGATGACAGACGGTTAAACACAGACTGTGTTAAAGTCTCAAGACTTCCTGAAACATACAGTCAGATCCAACACGACACATTACAGACATACAAATACCTCATGTGTGAGAAAATGTCATTATAAGTTTTCAGAAAATAAAAAAAAAAAAAAAAAAGTTTTGGACAGAAATGTTGTCATGATTCATAGTCAAGGTACGATCAGCACAAGGACATGAAGATTGGAGAATTCAAATACAGTTTTTAGGGTAATCCAAAACCAGAATCCATACAGGTTTAACCTCTGGGGTCCGAGGTGATTTTGGGGCCCTTGAGATGTTTTGAGACGCCCTGACATCTGTGCTTTTTTCTGCTTCTTTTAACACACTATTGGTAATTATTTTGTATTCAGCACAAACTGTGCTACAATAATGTGTGAAAAAGAGGGATGTACATGTCTGCATTTCAGTGATGATGATGTTCACCTGATACAGAGTACGTCAAGTACTTCCAGACAGAGCTCTGAATCAAGACTTGAATCATTTCAGTCAAATTATACACTATATCTTCAACCTTCAGATCAAAACTCATCTCTTTCAACGCTACTTGACTCAAAGCAAAAAAGAAACTTTTTTGTACTACCTTTTCTAGTATCTTTGACAGAAAAAGGAGATTAGAGATTGGTCTGTAATTTAGTCTTTGGGATCAAGATGTGGTTTCTTAATAAGAGGCTTAACTACAGCCAGTTTGAAGGTTTTGGGAACATATCCTAATGACAATGATGAATTAATAAATGGTGAAAATATAGAACAATATAGAAAATATATAATATAGAAAAAGATAGAACCTATTCCAACATACATGTTGCTGGTTTAGATGATTTCACAAGTTTGTACAATTCTTCCTCTCTTATAATAGAGAACGAGTAGAATCTATAGCTCACTAACTGATGTGAAACTGTAACTGATGGCTGCTTAGTTACAATTTTATCTCTGATAGTATCAATCTTGGAAGTAAAGTAGTTCATGAAGTCATTACTGCTGTACTTCTTGAGAATGTTAGCACCTGTTGATGCTTTACTTTTCTTTAATTTAATCACTGTATTGAATAAATACTTGGGGTTGTGTTCGTTTTCTTCTAAAAGAGACTATAATCAGATCTAGCAGTTTTTAATGTTTTTTTCTGGTAATGATAGGGTACTTTCCCACCAGGATATAATGCAAATACCTCTAGATTTGTTTTTCCGGCTATTCTCTTTAGGGGTGCAGTGTTCTCATTATACCACGGAGTCAGATTGTTTTCTTTCATCTTTCTAAGCATAAAAGAACAACTGTATCTAAAGTGCTAGAAAAAAGAAAGTGCATAGTTTCTGTCACATCATCAAGGTTTTGTGTTGTATTGGATGTACAAAGGAATTGAGATAAGTCAGGGAGGTTACTTATATTACTTATAAAATTATAATTATAAGGTTGTAATACTTTAATGGGTGAAAAATTTTTGTAGAAGATAATTTACCTTACATTGATTCATTAATGGACATGACATGTACCCTAAATTGTTATAGAGTTCTGAACAGACATTCAAAAATAAATTTTTAAGTATTTAAAATAAAAATAAAAGCTATGTAAAGATGAGTTTTTATAACACTGTGTGTCCCATTAGGTAAAAGTTGTGCACACACTTGTGGAATTCATTCTCAGACTTGGCCCAAACACAAGAAATAGAGCATAGAGCAAGTGTGTGTATTTAAAGAAGTGAGTGTGAAAGAGGAAGTACTACAAAAAAAGAGTTTGAAATGAAGCTTGCGTCAGTTTTTCAGATCTGTTTTTTTCTTGCTTCATGCAGAATGACATAAATTTGTAACCTTACAGTGTTCCTTTAGTTGCTTTAAACCAGGTTTAAGTCTAAATGGCTAAAATGTCTAAAAGATTTATCAAATCTACGGATTCTTTTCTTGTGCTTCACTGTTGTTTTAACTCTTTAATTCAGCTCTTCACATCATCACAGTGTGACCACAACCAGCAGTTCTCAGCATCTTCACTTAGTGTGCAACTTCTGTACAAACCTGTCAGAAGCCACAGTGTGAGAAAAATAACCATGTGAAAAAATAAATAATTAATTAATACTAGGCATATTGTTTTATCTGGACTACTGTAAGCATTTCTGTAAATTACAGTAGTATTATGCTGCAAAAATACCGCAATGGGCATTTAGAGGTGAAGAATCATATCAGATAAAATAAATGATGGCTTTCCTGCCTTTTTTGACACTGCTTAATATATGTATAGTGACGGGGGTTAAGAAAACACACGGCAAGAAGAGCTCAAAATAAATAACCCGGATGGTGGATTTATTAAACAGAAAAACAAGGAAATATGGGTGAACCAGTGTCCCCAGTGCGTTTGGTGCCGCGTGTGCTCTTCTCTTCTCCTTGGTGAGGGGACTGGGGTGGTCCGCACAGCTTCCACCTTCTTTACTTGGGGCCGGATAATCCCTATTTGAAAACCCAGGTACTTAGCTTTGGACAGCGCCAGGTGATGTTTTTCGAGGGGTTGGCTGTGAGTCCAGCCTGTCGGAGCTCTGAGCAGCACTCTCCGCAGTCGGTCAATGTGTTCCTCCCAGGTTACAGAGTGTATGACGACATCATCAAGGTAAGCGGCAGCGTATGACTGATGGGGCCAGAGGATGATCCATATGATCCATTATACGCTGGAATGTGGCTGGGCCCCATGCAGTCCAAAGGGAAGGGTCTGGTGACTGCCAGTGGCTGCTGGGGTCGAAGGCAGTTATTGCTTTTGAAAAGGAGACAGAGGTACTTGCCAATATCCTTTGTTAGGTAGAGTGTGGAAATGTACCGGCCCTTCCCAGTCGGTCCAGCAGCTTATCCACCTTGGGCATTGGGTACCTGTCAAGTCCGACACCTCATTCAGTTGGCGGAAGTCATTACAAAAGCGGAGGGTGCTGTCAGGTTTTGGTATCATCACGATTGGTCTGGACCAAGGGCTACGAGACGGTTTGATCACCCCTAACTTGAGCATCTGTTGTATTTCCTCCTCAATAGCTTGCCAACGAGCCTCTGGGACTCGATAAGGCCGCTGCCGGATGATGATTCCTGAGGCCATTCGGATCTCCTGCTCAATGACATTTGTCCGCCTGAGGCGTGAGGAAAAATACATCAGAGAACTAACTGACCAGGAGCTGGAGCTCCCTCTTCTGGGCAGCCAAGGGATGGGGTTGGACATCAACAACCACGTGATCGAGGATGTGAAGGCGGTTGTAAGGTCCCCTTTCCTGTAGAATGGAATCTAGAGGCCCTGGTCGTAAGGTTAATGCGTGTTCGGTCCTTTTCTTTGCGTCTTTGCTAAAAATCACTAATATTTATTAATCTTTTGGTTTTCCAATTATAGTACTGACCTTATAAATAATTTTATCTGTAAGGGTTCCCCTTTTCCTGCAGAATGGAATCAGAGGTCCTGGTCGTAAGGTCAATGTGTGTTCGGATCCTTTTCTTTTTCTAAATCTGTTAAAAATCACTAATATTTATTAATCTTTTGGTTTTCCAATTATAGTACTGACCTTATACATAATTTTATCTGACTCCAATCTTTCATGATTTTTAGTTATTTTATTTATATTTATTAAAATGTAACCTGCTGATCCATCTAGTTGTGATTAAATTTGGATCATTAATTAACTATAATTAATTAACTAAAATCGTTGTGATTTACTTATTCAGAGTGCTCTTACTGGTAACTTGTAAATTGTTTGCCTCTGGGCTATAAAAGCTGCATAAGTGTGAAGAATTGTATTCCTACTCTATCATGTGTTTCAACCCATTCCAGGTTGTCTCTCAACTCGCTTTCTAACAACACATGCATGACAGACGACAATACAATCTTACATTAACCTACATCCTTTAATACACCGCAATCTTTCTCACAACAGGGTCTGACAGGAATTGCCAGTCAGCTGTCAACAAAGCTGACTTCATTTCTGGGCTTTTTTCTTTACATTCTTCACTCAGCATTCCTGGGCTTGACTGAGACCTGGATTCCGAAAATATTCAACCCACTCACTTCTATGTAATTACAACTCATTTGAATTTCATGCAATCACAGTAACTAATCCGATAAAGTTCCACATTGTGATAATTTGCCACCCCTCTGGACATATTCTAGACACCTTCCTAGAGGAGCTGGATGGATTGTTGTCTCTTTACAGAGTGAAGGCACTCCACTCTCTACTCTTTGGGGACATCAACATTCATCTTGACAAACCTTATGCTATTACACTTCCCATTCACTTGGCTAACTTCATTGATCTCAAACGCTTTATCATGACAAGCACTCACAAATCAGGAAACCAGCTTGATTTAATTTACACACACGCAGTTGTACTGCGAACACCATTTCAGTACAACCGCTTCACATCTTTGACCATTTCCTTCTTACATTTAAACTGCATTTTGCAATCTCCTGAGCAACCAACCCTATACCGGTTACTTTCCAGACAGGAAACCTTTGTTGCCTTTCTCCCTCCCATCTCTCCTCTGCTGTATCCTCCTTCCTTCCTCACCTACCCATTTCTCTCTCTGGATGATGCAGCTACAGATACTTTGTGCAGTACTCTAACCTCCTGTCTAGACGACATCTGCCCACTTTCCTCCAGGCCAGCACGGACTGCCTCTTCTAGCCCCCTGGTTGTCTGATGTTCTCCGTGAGCATCTGGCCAAACTCAGGGCAGCGCTGAGAGAAAATGGGCATAAATCTAAGATCTGTCAGACATGAACTGGGTATCCGACATTGCTTGAGACATGTCCGCTAGACCCCATCCCCTCTCATCTTCTGCAAGCAATCCTCCCCACAATCTTGTTTTCAGCACTCACACATCATCAACACATCTCTCCTCACAGGCACCTTCCCAAAAACATTTAAGCAGGCTCGAGGTAACCTTAACTGCTCAAAAGCCCACACTTTAAACACTTCCTTATTGATAACTACGGGCCTGTCTCTCTTTTCTTTATTCATAAGCGAAAACACTTGAGAAAGAGGTTGGCTTTGATCAGATAAACCAGGTCACTCGTTTACTCACAAAACAACGAAGCTGGACCCTAACCAGTCAGGTTTGGTCAGCCATTCAGCTGGGACTGCGCACTATCTCAGTCCACCGTATGCGGGCTGCAGGCTGATCCATCGATTCTAATTATGCTGGTCTATCTTTTGACACTGTGAATCATCAGATCATAACATACACATATTCCCTGCGGCATCTGGATTCCCTTATGGTTCGATCTATCTCACTGATGATTTTTAGGGTAGCTGAGGAGAAGTATCCACAGCACATCAACTGGTCACTGGGGTTCCTCAGGATCAGTTCTTGAATACCTCCTCTTCTTCATTTTATACTACATCACTCAAACCATCATACAGGCTCATAGCTTCTCCCTACCACTGCTAATACGATGACACACAACTCTATCTCTCATTTCATCCAGATGATCAATGGCTAAACATGGATCTCCAGTTTTGCTGTGAACTTATCTAAACATGCATGAGAAAGAGTACCACTACAGCTCAACTGAAGACTGAAGCGCATACTTTGCCGCTCCATCTATACAGCATGACTTCACTGTCCCAGCTAGGTTCTTCTACAAATTACACATCAGCCTCAGTTCAGAAATCTTGGTATAATCCTCCAGTGACGCTGAGAATAGCATTACAAAGAGACTGCTCGATCCATACAGGTTTCTAACTTATCAAAGTCAGGTATTTTTCTAACATAGCCAGCTACGCTTCTTGTCAGAGACATGTTTCTGAGACTGGACTTACTGCAATGCTCCTCTGGCTGGACTTCCATCAAACACAATAAAACCTCCTACAAATGATTCAGAATGCATGTGCAGCTGGTCTTCATGTAGGCAAAAAGGCCCATGTTGCCACCTCTCTTTACTCTCACTTACATTGGCTTCCTGGTTGCCTTCGCATCAAGTTCAAGTGCTGGTGTTTTTGTAGAACAACCACAAACTCAGCACCGGTCTACTTCCCGCCCTGCCACAAATCTACACACCTTCTCAGAAAGTCTGGAGTCCTAAGCGAAAGCGACTCCTCATGGTACCATCATAAAAACAAATCATAAGAACTTTCTCATTCCTCTGTTCCCTGCTGAGTTAGGACAATCTTTGCCCCATATGGAATGCTGGATCTCAGCTGAAAACTCTGTCTGTGTGTGAAGCCTCATCTGAAAAAATAAAAAATCATTCTCCATCTCCTTCCCTTGTTTATTCCTTCCCTTTCTGGCTTGTACTAATTTGAACACTGCCTGTGACTTGATGTTACAAACGCACTCATCTGTTTGTCTAACATTCTCTAAAATTAATAGCAGTGTACTCTCAGTTGTAAATTCGCTTTGGATAAAAGCGTCTGCAAAATAGACCCCAAATGTAAATATAAATGTATAATATTTCCTAATTTACGACTTATACAGTTGATTCAGTCTGGGTCATAGGATGTGTTTGTAGAAAAGACTCACGGCCTCTGGGCTAATCCAGGTCTTAGTCAGAAACTCCCACGTGGATACAAACACCTTAATGCAGCCATCTCATAGATAGACTCAAAAAGAAGTAATTTTTAATCGTTCCCTAAGTAATAGCATGCTAAGCCAGTTTAGTGTGAAGTCAAGATCTCAAAAATGTGCCCCGGCTCCTATCCACTGATCGTTGATCTGTGACTCACTAACACACACACCAACAATATAGGCTTCAGAAGTCACTAACACTAGAAAAGTTATTTCAGACAATATCACTTAAGTTAACCAAGATTAACATTTATTTTGTCAGACAGGAATGAGTTCCAAATTGGTAAAATTGATAAACATTTGCACAACTGATCAGCAGTACAATAATAACACAAAACAAAATAAAATAAGTTGAAAGGTCATTATGCCTGGTCTTTAAAGAAGTACATAGTGTGGTGTGAGGACATACTCCACCTCTGGAGCAATCTGGCTACAGAATCGTGCCTTGTTGTGTTGTCATTCATATATACATAAGACCAGACAAAGAGATACACAAATGCCAGTTGTATAAACCTTTTTGGTGTTTGGAGTTCCTGTGCTCCAGTGTCACACCTGGCTGAGAACCCATTCAGGAGACAGGCCAGAGAACACACCTCCTTCCCAACAGAACACAGTTCTGCAAGTTCTTTTAATCTTCTCATAATTTAAGTGGATTCTGTGAATTGGAACCAATTTATAACTAAGGACTAAACAGAGTGAAGAACAATAGGTTCATAAGACACAAGACACCATAATGCCTTATTCCTAATGAACTTTAAACCAAGTCTTTTGGGCCAGATGCGGAGGTAGGCAGGAAAGGCAGAGCTGAGAGGTGTCATAAAAGAAACAGGGAGATGAGTGTTGTTTACTCTCTTTTTGAAGTCATTGCTGTTTCCCTTTTGGATATCCCTTCTCTATAAAAGAAGCCTATTTCTAAACTCCCAAAACTCAGGCCCACTCTTTTCTTTCGGCTTGATCCACACATTTAATTCAATCCAACACCGTCCTCAAGAGTAAACAAGAAGGCCTCCCAAGCTTAACGGACAGGGGACATGTATCCTGGGCAGAGCCCCATTTATCTTCACGTCCCCTATTGGTGTGATGGTCTAGGGTCATGAGGACCCGCACATAGCAGGAAAATAACCTTTGAATGACATCGAGAGCAGGGAGAAAGAAAAGCCAAACAATCCGAAGATTCCTACACAAACCTAGTAAGTTTCGTTTTAGTAAATATCTGGCTCTTGCCAAAAATATGATCATGAGAGAATCAATATATACACAGGTTGTACAGCAGAAACAAACAGAGAAACGGGTGCTAAATAAAAGAAATTAACAAAACATACAATACTAACTGAATCCCCCTTTTCCTCTAACCTAACAGAAAGAAAGAAACAAATATTCGGCGACTCATAGCCTTCTAACTACCCTAGCTGAAACAAATACACAAGCCCAGCACCACTCCTAAACTAGTGTGTTCTTTGCACAATTTTTAAGTGTTGGGATATGGGAGTCACATGACATCTATACTCACTCTTCTCTCTGGAAAATTAGCACCATATAAGATGTTCACTAGTACTCAAACAAAACCACTCAGCTAGTACACAGCGGAACCCTGGCATAAATGAGGTGCGGAGAAGCTGTAACAACCTCCACCGCCCTCCCGAAACGCAGACACCGTTCCATTCGCATTCTGCATCACGGCTTCACGATTTGATGCATCGATCCCAGATGGTCAGAACCAATAAAAGAAACCTAATAAAAACACAGCAGCAAATAATAACAGAAAGACATCACTAAAATTATCAATCACAGAAAAGAGGAGAGAAACAAGCAATGGGTCACGTAACAATAGTCTTATTAGAGCTGGAGTTTTGATTCAGCTCCTTACATAGTCACCTGGCCTCATTCCCTCCTCTGTCTGTTGAGGACAGTATGGTGAAGCTGGTCCATGAGCACACTCGACCAGGCTGGGTGTTGATCGATAGGCCGTAGGCCTAGCCATTCCATCACTGGTGAGGGCCTTGGCAGGTTGAGAACTTACAAGCGGTGAGTGACTCCAGGACCAGAACTTTGTCTCCTGATTGAAACTCCTGTGTTTGGGCTGCTGCCAATTATAGTGCCGCTGTTGGTTGCTGCTGCGCCACAAGCTCAGATGTGCCCGGACTAATGGCATGGCCGCAATCTATCCTTTCCCCTCTGTTTCCTTCACTTTTGATGACCATCAGTGAGGTGCTGGCTGCTGCTCCCAGGC
>NC_056713.1:6640753-6807762 GCF_018831695.1 Puntigrus tetrazona
CTGTCAGTCGTTCCTCCAAGCGGTTAGGGAGTCTCTATCAGCGCCCCAGCTCATCTAGTTCCATTGCGCTACCCACCACTTTCAGCGGAGACGCAACTTCCTGTGTGGGCTTCTTCCTTCAGTGCTCCTGTATTTGGAGATGCAACCGCATCGTTTTCCGACGAACGGGGAAAGATTGCATTTGTCATCTCTCACCTATCCGGGAAGAGCACTGCAATGGGCGGAAGCACTGTGGACGACCGACAGTCGGCGGCTCACTGGATAGTTTCATCGAAACCCAAACCCATGCTCACCGACCATTATCGCCTCCAACCAGGAGGCAGGCCCGACGCATCAGAGAAGGATTATGCCTTTACTGCGGTTCCTCGACTCACATCATCCGCTACTGTCCTACCCGACCACCACAACTAACGGTGAGTGTCACTACACTAATTCCCTAGTCTCACACATTCCCCATATAGAGCGCTAACCTCTTTTTCCATCAACAACTTTTCCCAGTTAAGGTCCTGGTAGACTCCGGAGCTTCCGGAATTTCATCTCATCCCATACATTGGCTAACTTCCACATTCCCGTCACGAAATTTCACAACACCGTATTTCCACTATTCAGGGCAGACCCCTCTCTAATGGTGTGGTGCGACATAACACAACGCCACTCACCCTCCAGATTGGCACTCTTCACATGGAGACAATCTCCTTGTTAGTACTGGAGGAGGCTACAGTGAATGTGGTTCTGGGTCGACCCTGGCTCGATCTAAATCAACCCATCATCAAGTGGAAGACAGGAGAGATTCTGGAGTGGAGCCGACGCTGTAAGGAGAGATGTTTGGTTCCCCTGGCAAGGAGGTCCTTCAATCACATAGCCTGTCACTCCACGACCGTAGAAAGCCCGGAGAATCATGCCAGGTCTACATTCCCACCGGAATACCACCATTACTCAGACGTCTTCAGTAAAACTACTGCCACTCACCTACTTCCTCATCGTTCCTGCACTGTAAAAAATGTCCGTTAAAATAACAGTGAAATGCTGTAAAATCACAACATTAAAATACTGTAAATTGAATTACAGTGAAACATTGTATACTTTACAGTGTAATTTAGTGACATGTTAAACTAAATGTAACTGTAAATTCAACATCAAAATGATGTTTTTTAAACATACTTTCTCTGTGTAAAAGACATATTGATGTTATTTTGACAAACAAACACTGTTTTTGCAATACAATGCAATACAGTATAAATGGCAATGAAATTGTGTTAAAATTACAATTAAATTCTGTAGACTTAAATAAAAACATGCATGCTTTCCAAAATGCTGTAAGAAAGACTGTCATTTCAAAGTTGCCTATTTATTTAGCCTGTTATTATTTTATGAAAGGTGAGCAGTATTTGGATTGTTTTAGCAATGATTTTAGGGGGAATTTTCAAACAAAGCACCCTGGGTAAATGAACACTGAAGAACGTTGGAGGACCAGTGCAAAGTGTCTCTGGTAAGTAGCCTAAAATCGTTGAAAATCTCTATTTTTTTATGCTTCTGCTTCAGTTCAGACATCTTCATTGTATTCTTTGGTTAGACTGCGTTGCCAATGTGAGATAACACGTTCTAGTCCGCGGAGAAGCCTATCGCTGCAGCCTGTAGGATTTGGATATCCATATCCAAGTCGGCCATATTCATTACGTCACGTTCGATGAGATATCTAAGTAAAACAAACTGCAAAACGACAGAAGACAACTACAAAAAGACGAACTTTATGCTGGTAAGTGATCACACATAGTGTCTTATGTTCATAACGACTTTGCTTTGTTGACATTGGGGAACAATAATGCACGAATACGGTGATATTTGCCTCTTGGATAATGTATCGTTTATGTCGTGTCAATTTAACGTTAACGTTAGCTGGAGCAAGCTTGTTCATGCAATATTATCCCGCTGTGCGAATATACACATTTTCAGTTTGCTAAATTATGCAAGATTAGTAAGACCTAAACTGCTGTTATAGCTAAATATGAGTTCGGCATGAAAAACACTAACGTTAACGTTAGTTTCCAGTGTTAGCCAAAATAACTAAATTAAGTTAAGTTTTTATAGTATTGTATCTGCATTTAGTAAGCTTCAGTTTTTTTGTACTTTGTACTTAAGTCCATGAGCAGCCATATTTGCTCTTGTGGCATCTCACTCAGCAAATCTCTCTCTTCTCGTCGTGGTGTTTACAACGTTTTATACAATTTTGATAGGAAATTAATTGCTTATATAGCGTGGTAAGTCTGCACTGCCTTTTAGATACAACGTTTTTCAAATATGTGTTTGTCAGTTGGGTGAGGTAATGTTAGCTATTCTTTCGGGTGTTATGTGAGAGTTTAGCACTAGCTAAAATGGTTGTCTGCCGTTTTTGCAACCGACATTTTGCAAGTTTGAAAGGTTATGTACTGCACTGTAGAATCCACAGAAATGAACCCGTTGTGTTTTTAAATGTGAATCCACGGTTGCAAGCAGACATTTTGTACATATTCAGCGTTTAAGGGTCATTTCTATCGCAAACACAATGCGCCCACGCTCTCTGTTCTTTCTGATTGTCGTACATCAGCCATTATTGCGAATTTTGCTTGTGCTGTTCCACTGTGTGCGCGCCAATTTCAGGCCGTTAAAGAACTTCTATCCCACTTAAAAGAACATCTTGTGGAGGGGAGACCTGTGGCATGTCCGTAACGGGCTGCAAAAGTTCGTTACTTTAAAGTCATCCTTTACTGCTCACATGTCCAGGAAACATAGGGACTGTTCAGCTAGTACCATCAGTGACATATATAAGGAGGTTACACCACAGTCCTCTGATGCTGCATTTCATGATGTCTCCCAGAATCTAGCCCCAAATGATGCGCCAAATAATGACTTGCCTCAGAATTTGAACGAGACTTTTCTTAGAAATATGTGCCTGTTCTATCTTAAGTTGCAAGGGCAGCTCCTCCTTCCAGCTTCAACCATACAAATAATAGTTGAAGAAATGCAAAATTTGCATGAAATGGGACAGGAATACACATTAAGTAAACTGCATACACTTTTGAGAGAGGAACTGAGTCTGACAGATGATGCCATTGACAAAATTGAAGCCTGTTTGAGAGATTCAGATCTCTTCTCCAACTCTCACCAGGGCCCACTGAGGTCAATATATTCAAGAGCACAGACATTCAAAAGCATGTTCCGGTACATAGAACCTACAAAGGTTGCATTAGGAAGTGATGAAAGTTTGACACAGAGGTTTGCTTATTATATTCCAGTGAAGCAGACATTGGCCAACTTATTAGAATCTGAGTTATGGAAAAATGCAATATCACAGTCTTGTGACTCAGATACAGATGTGCTTTGTGATATAAAAGATGGAAAAATCTGCAAGTCAAACAAGTTCTTCAAAGAAAATCCAGGGTGTCTTAAGCTGATTCTGTACCAGGATGCATTTGAAATCGTAAATCCTCTTGGCTCAGCAAAGAAAAAACACAAACTTGTTGCAGTCTACTTTTCTGTTGCCAACTTACCTGTTCATGTGAGGTCCAACACTGATCACATGTCCCTTGTCTTACTATGTGGTGAGAATGATTTAAAACACTTTGGACCTGGTAAGATCTTTTCAGAGTTGTTACAGGATTTAAAAGATTTAGAAGGAAATGGGATCACTGTTGGTGGTGAAACAGTCAAAGGGGCTTTGTATTGTGTTGCTGGTGACAATTTGGGATCACACAGTATTGGAGGGTTTACAGAAAACTTCAGTCGATCTCAGTACTTTTGCAGATACTGTGAAATTACTCGACGTGAGTTTCATGATGACCCACATGTTTGTGGTCCACAGCGCAACCCAGACAATTCTGAGGCAGCTCTTGGGCGCCTACAAGCAGAAGGCATCAGAGACGTCAAAGGAATTCAGGTAAATTCCGTTTTCAATAACTTGGAATCCTTTCATGTATGTCAGCCGGGTCTTCCACCTTGCTTGGGCCATGACTTATTTGAGGGTATCGTATCGTATGATGTTGCCCTCTTCTTGAAGTATTTCATAAAAACAAAGAAATGGTTTACATACTCAATTTTGAATCGTGAATCAAACAATTCAAATATAAAGGATCTGATGCCCTCACTAAGCCATGCAGTGTCAGCCCCGTTGCATGCAAACTCTCTGGTCAGGCTGTGCAAAATTGGAATTTTTTGAGGTTGTTGCCTGTGCTGATTGGTGATAAGGTGCAAGATCCAGATGATGATGTGTGGCAGTTAACGCTACAGCTTAAAGATGTTGTGGATTTGGTCTGTGCTCAGAAGATTTCCGTGCCACAGGTAGCTTATCTTGAAATCACAATCCAAGACTATTTGGATTCAAGAAAGGGCTTGTTTCCTGAGAATCACCTAAAGCCAAAACATCATTACTTGCGGCATTATCCCGCACTAATTCTAAAATTTGGCCCACTTATCAGACTATGGACAATGCGGTTTGAAAGCAAGCATGCCTATTTCAAAAGGTGCGCAAGGCATTTGAAAAACTTTAAAAACATCTGTCTTACTTTATCTGAAAGACATCAAATGTTTCAGGCGTATCTATCGGCTGGACTAGGATGCAGTCAGTTGTTACATGTGAAAAACAGTTGTACTTTTGTCCCCAGCCTTTACAGTGATGCAATTAGGCATGCTGTTACTGATTTTAGCTTTTCTGAAAATGACACATGTGTCTCCACAGACATCCAGTATAAGGGCACATCATATAAGAAGGGAGATTTCCTCATTACACAAAATGATGAGTCCATGGAGTTTGGAGAGCTTGTTGTCATTTTTATCCAACATAATGCAACTGTTTATTTTGTGTTGGACATGCACACATCTGAGTATCACAATGAATATCACATGTACTCTGTAACAAAACTGACTGCACAGTTGCTGTGCCTTAACATCACTAATTTGGTAGATTTTTATCCCTTAAAGTCGTACATCATCAATGGGCACCGAGTCATTCCATTAAAGCATAGTATATTGTCACAGTGAATTTCCACACACACTGTACTGTAGATAAAATGTCTATCTACAGCATGCTATCAGACACACTGCGTCAACCAGTAAGCCATGACATGTTATAGGTATAATGGCAGGTACTTATGTGTATAGTTTATAGGTGAACATGTATATAGTTAATATGCTTGCTAGAAATGTGAGCTAAATGTATGATTGTTTTTTTTTTCTTTTCCCTATCATGCAGAAATGGCTTTTCTACACGATTCCATCCGTGAGGTCCTGCCTGACCTATCTGATGTGGCAAAAGACATGTTAGTGGAAACACTGTTAGCACTGGGGGTAGAGACATACTCTGACTTGCAGTATATAACAGAGGCAGATTTATTGTCAGCGCTAAGACCCATTCAAGCACGGAAAGCTGTGGCTGCATGGAAGGTAAAATGTAAGTATGATGCAGCCAGCCATAGAAGGAAATAACATTGATCTGAAATGTGTATGTCCCTAATAATCTTTTGTGTATTTGTGTGTATTTTAAAGGCCAGGATACTACCCAGGATAGCAACAGTTCATTCAGCATCCAGGAAGGTGCTTCATCTCTTCCCTCAGTCTCACCAGGACCTTCTTCATCCTCTCGGTCTCTCTCACCAATATCAACCTCTTCCAGTGCCTCTCGCAGCCCAGATGTTGACTGGGCAGATACTTTTGACATTCCATGGAAGAAGTTTCCAGAAGAATTGATCCAGTCCTTAGAGAGAGAGAAGCGTCCAAGTCCACAGAAGAGGAGGAGATGGTGAGGATTGTGGTGTGCGAAATGATGCAGAAGTCATCAGACATAAGTAAAAGGCACAGCACTATTGTGGCCAAAAAAATAGTGGCTACATATCCCAAATCACTGCAGGATGTAATTGAAGGGGACATAATTGGGTCAGGTACCATTCCCTCGTAAAACAGCTCCAAAATAGAATTGAAAATGCAAAACGCTCCACAACACCAAAAAGCAGAAAAAGAAAACTGCATGCAGAGTCTGACACGGATGAAATACCTGCTGAAAAAAGAGCTCCAATCCAGGACACCTATGGTTGCATCAAATGGGAAATGAAGTTCATGCCCCTTGGGGAGACTGCAGAGAGCCAACAGCAGAGCAGAGACAAACTGAAAAGCCTGTCTAAACAAAATGCCCCAAACCAGGATGTGGTTAAACAGCTCACCAGGTCGACATTCTACATCCAGCGCAAAGAGGTCAACAACGGAAAGAAATCAAATACTTACTGGAAGACTGGCCATTTTTGTTTGATGAGATAGGCATGGGTGTTCACTTTGAAGAGCTCACTGGAGTTAGTCTGAAAGAGACATTTGTTAGGAATTTGGACCTAAAGGGGGAACGACTCTTAAATTACTTGAAAACAGTTGCTGTGAACAAGTCAAAGAGGCTAGTCCAATCTTTTACAAACATTCAGCTGATGAGGAGAGAGCACACAGGGCCCTCAGGCGATTTGTTGGAGATGGTGTTGCTCCTGTTGTCTTACTTCGACGAGAAGGAAGACGTGATGTTCACATACGTGGAAGACACATGCCTGGCGGAGGAAGTGCAGATGGACCAAGTTCCCTTGACACCAACCATTGTTGTCTGTGGTAAGTTGACCATGTGCTCTCTCACACAGGCATACACATGCCAAACTGTGTCTCAGAAACACACCCACATCCATTGTCCTCTCACCTTTTTGTTGTTAATTGTATTTGTTTTGTAGGACAATCGTGCTTCTCGGCAAAGAGATGGATGCTGAGTGTGGACCGAATGATTGTACAGCCCAGTATCACATCATTCATACCGGCCCTGTGTCTGATGTTTGGCAGCTTCTATGTCTTCAATATCCACTATCCAGTAGTCCTTGCATCCACGCTGGAGTTCTTACAGAGGTTTTTTTTTTTTTTTTTTTCCATTACATTATTAAAAAATAACTTCAATATTTGGCATAAACCTTAGTAACTATACTGACTTTATAGTTTGTATAATTTGTCATTGATGATGTTGAGGAAATGTTTAATGAGCAGGTTGTTTTTTTTTTTTTTTTTTTGATGAAGCCTTTGTGCTTTTTACATAATCTGGTTTTCTTTCTCTCGTTTTCTTAACTGTTCTCCAGATGTTTCTTTTCCATCAATCCGGAGAGGGGGACCAAGGTGGAGAACACCAGCAAATCCCGCCTCCATGTGAACCCGAGAGTTCTTACACTTATACAAGACCTGTCTGACCATTAATGGTGCTCACAGTAGGACTGTTCGATGATCCACCCTCTCTCACTCATCCGCCCACAAACATACATACATACAGACACAAACATGCACAAAAACATGCATTGCACACACACACATACATATACACACACACATGTACACGCATGCATACACATACACACTCTCTCTGTGTGTGTGTGTGTGAGAGAGAGAGAGAGAGAGAGAGAGTACATATGTCTGTGTAAGAGTGAGTGTGTGTATGTGTGTCTGTGACGGTCCCGATAATCCGCAGATTGAATGCACCTGCTGCTGCTGCTGCTACAAGTGTTTCCGTAAAAAGCGTTACCTGAAGCATTTGGCAGATTTGGGTTCTGGACTTTGGATTTTCGGATTTTGGTTGGAGTTTGGTTACTTTTAGCATCTTTTACACTGCACCAACAGTACATCACAATGTTGCACTCAGGCATCCTGCGCTACACAAAATCTGAAAACCCAAAGTCCAGAACCCAAATCTGCCAAATGCTTCAGCTAACACTCTTTTAAGGAAACACTTGTGGCGCAGCAGCAGGTGCATTCAATCTGTGGATTATCGGGACCGTCACAGACACACATACACACACTCACTCTTACACAGACATATGTACTCTCTCTCTCACATATACACACAAACAAACACATTAATGACCTATAGTATGGTTCATCTTTGATGATCCTCTCAAAACATACTCCCTACATGCAGTCATATACACACACACACACAGGGGGAGAGAGAGACTCACTCTTACACAGGCATATGTACTCTCTCACACACACGATTCTGATGCTCTTGTGAACCAATGTTCTTAAGATAATGTTACGTTTGATGGTTCTGTGGCAGTCTTGTGATTACCGAAAGTTGGGCTTTGATTCTTCATTGTTTATGACAATGTCACACACATGAGACGTGTTTATACACACACACTTAGACAAAATCACTTTCTCTCTCTCTCAAACACACACAGAGAGAGAGAGAGAGAGAGAGAGACTCACTCTAACAAAGACATATACTCTCACACACGAAACATGGTGTTATTCTGATGGTGTGTGAACATGTTTCATTCTGATGCTGTGTGAACATATTTTATTCTGAGTGAACCAATGTTCTTGAGATAAATGTTTGATGGTTCTGCCTTGTGGTTAACAAAAGTTGGACTTTTACAATAAAGTCTGTGTGGTTAACAGAATATCTGTGACATGCCTTTATTTCTGTTCCAATATAGTAGTCCTATAATAATGGTGATTTCGTAGTAAAATACTGTGTATGTTTTAGTGAAATCAAATGGGTTTTGATGTACAATGAAAAAAAAAAAAAGTCCCGTAGTTTTTACGGAAAAAAACTGGCAGCTGTGGTTACCAGAACAATTCCGTAAAATATACAACAAAACAGTAATTGCTTTTACCGAATAATATGTACATTTTACAGTTTAAACCAGCATATAACACACTGGACTTCTGTTATATTTACTGGTTTAAACTGTAAAATTGACATGTTGTTCAGAATAACACGTACATTTTACAGTTTAAACCAGTAAATATAACAGAAGTCCAGTGTGTTATATGCTGGTTTAAACTGTAAAATGTACATATTATTCGGTAAAAGCAATTACTGTTTTGTTGTATATTTTACGGAATTATTCTGGTAACCACAGCTGCCAGTTTTTTTCCGTAAAAACTACGGGAATTTTTTTACAGTGTGGGATTGTGCCATCGACTTGCTACCGGGTGCCAAACTTCCCAGGGGTCAGATTTACCCGCTATCGGTCCCGGAGAGAGAGGCTATAGAGGAGTACATTCGGGAGGCATTACACCAGGGGTTCATCCGTCCTTCCACTTCCCCCGGCGCGTCCAGTTTTTTCTTCATCGAAAAGAAAGATGGAGGTCTTCGACCCTGCATTGACTACCGTGTGCTAAATGACCAAACTGTCAAGTTCGCCTACCCTGTGCTATTAGTCCCAGCCGCCCTCGAGGAGTTATGTGAAGCTCGCATCTTCAGCAAACTTGACCTACGAAGTGCTTACAATCTAATTCGTATCCGCAAAGGCGATGAGAGGAAAACAGCTTTCAACACCCCATCCGGAGACTACGAGTACTAGGTAATGCCGTACGGGCTCTCAAACTCACCTTCAGTGTTTCAGAACTTCATGAACGAGATTTCCCGTGACATGCTAAACCGGTTTGTACTGATATACATTGATGATATTCTCATTTATTCACCCAACCTCACCGAACACCGTAAGCATGTAACCCATGTAACCCTTCTCCTTGCACTGTCACTTGCACCACTTGCCACATGTATAGTTTATCTCTCTGTCAGTGATCAGGGATTCACATGTAATAAATGCAGGGAAATAGCTAGGCTGACAGAGAAGATTTACAGTGGTTTTTGGCATTCCAGCGGGCAGTTCATCACACACACCATGCACCACAAGTGATGGTGAAAAAATGGTGAAATGTGATGAAGTTTACTTCTGTCACTTAAAGGCTTTTTGAACAAGATTAAAATTAATTTCAAATTAAAAAAATGTTTGTCACATACACATACATACATGGTACGACATGCAGTGAAATGTTTTTTACAACCGTCCAGCGTCGGAAAGAAAAGAAATATATATATATATATATATATATATATATATATATATATATATATATATATATATATATTTGTATGAGGCAGAGGAAGCACAAGAGAAACAGGTGCAGTGAAAACCCCCGGAGGGTGTATTTATTAGACAATACACAGAAGGTGAGCGGTGAGTCCGTGCGAGGAGTGCGGCGGTGAGTCCGGGGGTGGTGTAGCGGTGAATCCGGTGAGTGCAGCGGTGAGTCGTCTCGGTGTTTCCGTGCTTAGTAACGTGAGGGAGTCCACTGTGAGGTAGTAGGGGAAGTAGCTCAGGCAGGCCCGTCACGTTGTAGCTTCTGGGAGACAAAGAAAGAGACAACAGGTTAGCTTGCGTTTCCGGAGTCTCGTGGCTCCCTGAAGCCGTCGCCTGGCCGGGCTTATCTGGCCCGCGGCTGATGAGCTCCAGGTGTGGCGAATCCGTCGTTGAGTGGCTGGTGTAGGTGTTCCGTGTTTGTTCCCAGGGCAACGCTGATCGATCCTCGGACGCCTTTCGTCACACCTCCCCCAAGCGCTGTCCTGGTCCTGGTGGATAAAGTAGAGCGTAATAACGGGAAATTTGGGGTGGGTGGGAGTGACCCTGACAGACCTGCAAAAGCCGACCACATCCGCGATAGGCGTCGGCGTTGGCGTTGGCTGTCCCAGCGCGGTGTTGCACGTCAAAGTGGAAGTCCTGGAGCGCGAGCAACCAGCGGGTCACCCTGGCGTTCGTGTCCTTGGCCCTGGCCATCCACTGGAGGGGTGCGTGGTCGGTAAGTAGGGTGAACCGCCGGCCCAGGAGGTAGTACCGCAGTTCCAGGACTGCCCACTTGACGGCTAGGGCCTCCTTCTCCACCGCGGCGTAGTTTTTCTCGGCGGGGTCAGCTTCCTACTGATATATAAGACCGGATGCTCCTCACCCTCCTGGATCTGGGACAGCACGGCTCCCAGACCCACATCAGAAGCATCCGTCTGTAGCAGGAAGGGGCAGCCGAAGTCCGGGGCTCTCAGGACAGGGTCTGAGGTGAGTGCGGCCTTAATCCTCTGGAACGCTTCCCTCGCGTCGGGGTTCCACAGAACCCGTTCAGGCTGCCCCTTCCTGGTCAGGTCTGTCAGAGGGGCGGCTATGGAGGAGAAGTCGGGGATGAAACAACGATAATACCCTGCCAACCCCAAGAAGGCGCGTACCTGGGTTTTGTTGGTGGGCCTCGGGGTCTCCTGGACCGCGGTGACTTTACTCTCCTGTGGCGGATCAGTCCTCGTCCAACTCGGTAACCCAGGTACTTCGCTTCCAAGAGCGCCAGGTGACATTTCTTGGGGTTGGCGGTGAGTCCAGCCCGTCGAAGATCCCGAAGCACCCTCCGCAGGCGCTCCAGATGGTCTTCCCAGGTCTCCGAGTGAATCACAAGGTCGTCGAGATAGGCTGCGCGCACTGTTGGTGGGGTCGGAGTAAGATGTCCATTAGTCTCTGGAAGGTGGCTGGTGCCCGTGTAGACCGAAGGAAGGGACCGTATTGCCAGTGGCCGCGGGGGTGGAGAAAGCCGTTTTTGGCTTGGCTTCCTCTGACAGCGGAACCTGCCAGTATCCTTTGGTGAGATCGAGGGTGGAGATATACCGGGCCCTTCCCAGACGTTCCAGCAGTTCGTCTACATGGGGCATGGGATATCCGTCGAACTCGGAGACCTGGTTGAGTCGCCGGTAGTCATTGCAGAAGCGGAGGGTGCCGTCCGGTTTTGGAACCAGGACGATGGGGCTGGACCACGGGCTCGCGTCGATGGTTCAATCACCCCAACTTCAGCATTTGGTTTACCTCCTCCTCAATAGCTCGCCGGCGAGCCTCAGGGATCCGGTAGGGCCGCTGCCGGACGATGACGTCGGGAGGGGTCCGGATCTCGTGCTGGAGGAGGTTAGTCTGCCCGGGCGTGGACGAGAACACATCCGAGAACTGACCAAATGTTGGAGTTCCGTCTTCTGTGCGGGAGCGAGCAGGGCGTTGGTGTCGACGACCGGGCCCTCCTGAATGGCGAGTGTGGAAAGGTGTTCCCTAGTCCCCACCCACTTCTTCAACAAGTTAATGTGGTATATTTGTTCGGTGCGTCGACGGTTTGGTTGGCGGACTCGGTAAGTAACCGGGCCGATCTTTTCCAGAATGGTATATGGACCTGCCAGGTGGCCAGGAATTTGCATGCATTGGTGGGGACTAGTACCATGACCGGTCGCCGACCTGGAATTCCCGGGTTGTGCAGGGCGGTTATAGTGCCGTTGTTGTTGCTGCTGGGCCTGCGTCATGTGCTCCCGCACGAGGGGCATCACCCGTTCAATTCGGTCCCGCATGGCTTGGACGTGTTCTACGACCGACCTCTGGGCATCCGGCTGCTGCTGCTGCTCCCAGGCCTCTTTTGCCACGTCCAGCAGGCCTCGCGGCTGTCGGCCGAACAGCAACTCGAATGGGGTGAAGCCGGTGGAGGCCTGGGGCACCTCTCGCACCCCGAAGAGGACGTAGGGGAGCATCTGGTCCCAGTCCCGTTTGTCCTCGGAGACAACCCTTCTCAACATCTGCTTCAGTGTCTGGTTGAACCGCTCCACAAGTCCGTCCGTCTGGGGGTGGTACACTGAGGTGCGCAGCTGCTGGATCCGTAGCAGCCGGCAGAGGTCGGCCATCACTCGGGACATGAACGGGTGCCTTGGTCGGTCAGTATCTCCCCGGGTATCCCCACTCTGGTGGACAGGGTGAAGAGCTCCTGGGTGATCGCCTTGGCGGTGGCTTTGCGGAGTGGGATGGCTTCGGGGTACCGGGTGGCGTAGTCCACGATCACCAGGATGTGTTCGTGGCCGCGGGCAGACCTCGGCAGCGGGCCCACCAGATCCATCCCGATGCGCTCGAAGGGCACCTCGATTATGGGCAGCGGGATAAGTGGACTAGGGGAGGTGGCCGGGCGAGGTCTTCTGGCACTCGGGCAGGCCTGGCAGAACAGTTTCACATCTCCGTCGAGCCCCGGCCAGTGGAAACGGTCCCGGATCCTCTTGATAGTGTTGGCGGCCCCGAGGTGTCCGGCCAGTGGGTGGGCGTGGGCGAGCTCCAAGATGGTGTCCACTTTCCCTCGGGGCACCACCAGGAGCCGTTTCTCCTCCCCCCTCCGCTGGGCGACACAATAGAGTAGGCCGTTCTCCACAATAAAATGGGGAAGAGGATGGGGCCGGGCTGCGTCTCTTCTCCATCCATGAAATGTACCTGGTTCCAGCAATTCTTGAGCCGGTCATCCTCCCGCTGAGCCCGGCCGAACGAGCCCCCTCCGACTACCTGTTGGAACACTTCAAAGAATACATTAGTAGTATTCGGAGGGGACTCACCATCTCTTCCGCTGTCCGATGCTAGGAGAACGGCAGGGCGGCGGTTTCCTCTCCCCTCTCGCCTCTTCCGGCGAGGGCTTTGAGGGCTGACAGGCTGTGTCGCGGTGTGTAGCGCCTCCTCGAAACCCGGCCAGTCCCGCCCGAGGATGATTGGTACCGGCAGGTCTTGTACGAGGCCCACCTCCAGGGGCCAGCTTCCTCCTGTCGTCGTCATGGTGATGAGACGGGTGGAGACTTTCCTGGTGTCCCCGTGGACGCAGGTCAGTGGCAGCCGTTTCCGCGGTTCCGTGCGCGGGGGTAGGAGGCGGGACTGAACCAGGCTGATGGTACTGCCAGAGTCAAGGAGGGCTCTGAACTTCCGTCCATTCAGGCCGACGGGGATCTCCGGTGCGGCGCGGGGAAGCTCCCGGTGGAGACTGCAGCCTGCCAGCCACGCTCTAGAGGAGTTGGAAGCCTCTTCGGTTGGCATCGGCTCATCTCTCACGGTCGGGACCGCCGCCCTCTCCATCGGTCGCCGGGTGCCCTCCGGCGCGCGTCGCTCCTGGGACACCCTCCGGGGAAAAGATGGCGCCCGCTCCCCGGCCTCTCGACGCTGTGCGGCTTCCGCCAGCTCGACCGCCTCAACCAACTCCATGACGTTCTTGGGGTTTCTCATACCGACCGCCTGCCGATAATTCCGGGGGAGAGCCCGCAGGAGCCGGTCTATCACCACCCTTTCCACAATGATGGCGGGGGTTGGTGTCCCGTCCAGGAGCCAGTGTTGTGCTAGCCGAGTAAGTTCGGCGGCCTGGGTCCTTGCCGGCTGGCGAGACTGGAAGACCCACTCTTGGAAGGCTTGGGCTGCGCAGACCGGTGATAGACCGACCCTGCCCAAGATTTCCCTCTTTAGGTCGTCGTATACATTCGCCAGGTCGGCCGGCATGCTGAAGTAGGCGCGCTGGGGCTCTCCTGACAGCAGCGGGGCCAACGCCCGTGCCCAATCCCTCCGGTCCCATCCTTCCGTGGTTGCGACACTCTCGAACATCTCGAGATATATTTCGGGGTCATCGCTGGCGGCCATTTTGGGTAGCAGCTGTGTGGCTTACATCCGGGGATCAGGCACGACGGGCGTGGTTGAGTGGCGGCGCTTGAGAGCAGCGAGCTCCTGCTCGGTCTCGTTCTGGCGGGTAGCCAAATGCTCGACGATCTGTTGCTGGCGAATGGAAACCTCTGAGAGGCGTTGGAGGAATTCCTCCATCTTCGCCGGAAGCGAAGCGCTGCCTGGGGGAAAAAACAAGAGAAGTTGATGTTGTGGGAACCTTTAATAGAGGCGGCGATAGCGCTCTCTTCCTTTTTCTCTTTGTTTCCTCTGTTCTCTTGCGCTTAAAAACTGCTCGCATTCTCCACCACTTGTGGCGAGGGCAGGAAGCACAAGAGAAACAGGTGCAGTGAAAATCCCGGAGGGTGTATTTATTAGACAATACACAGAAGGTGAGCGGTGAGTCCGTGCGAGGAGTGCGGTGAGTCCGGGTGGTGTAGCGGTGAATCCGGTGAGTGCAGCGGTGAGTCGTCTCGGTGTTTCCCGTGCTTAGTAACGTGAGGGAGTCCACTGTGAGGTAGTAGGGGAAGTAGCTCAGGCAGGCCCGTCACGTTGTAGCTTCTGGGAGACAAAGAAAGAGACAACAGGTTAGCTTGCGTTTCCGGAGTCTCGTGGCTCCCTGAAGCCGCCGCCTGGCCGGGCTTATCTGGCCCGCGGCTGATGAGCTCCAGGTGTGGCGAATCCGTCGTTGAGTGGCTGGTGTAGGTGTTCCGTGTTTGTTCCCAGGGCAACGCTGATAGATCCTCGGGACCTTTCGTCACAATATATATATACATATATATGTATATATATATATATATTTATATATATATATATATATATATATATATATATATATATATATATATATATATATATATATATATATTTATATATATATATATATATATTTATATATATATATATATATATATATATATATATATAAAATATATATACAAAGAAGTGTACAAAATAAAGTATAAAATATAAAGTATAAAATATGGCGCCCTATTTAAGAGGTAAAAAAATTAAATAAGTATAAAATATAAAATATAAAGTGGCTGTGTGAATGTCCAATGTAAAGTAACTAGTGCAATTTTGTCCAGTGTAATTGTCCAATTGTAAGTGGGTATCTGGGGAAGAGGGGTAAACATAGGAATCCCGGTGATTAAGTACTGGGTGTTCTCTGGTTCAGACTCTGAATGGCCTGCGGGAAAAAGCTCCTCCTCATTCTCTCTGTGTTTGCCTTCAGGGAACGAAAGCGCTTTCCTGAATGCAGCAGAGAAAAGAGTCCATTGTTGGGATGGCTGAGGTCTTCCACGATCTTCCTGGCCCTGGTACAGCACCGCTTGTTGTAGATGTGCTGCAGCACAGGGAGCTCAGTGCGGATGGTGCGCTCAGCTGACCACACCACCCTCTGAAGGGCTCGCCTGTCCTGCATGGTGCTGTTCCCGAACCAGGAGGTGATGTTTCCCGTCAGGACACTCTCGATGGTGCAGGTGTAAAAGTTCCTGAGCACCTGAGTTGGGAGTCTGAAGTCCCTTAAGCACCTCAGATGGTATAGACGTTGCCGGGCCTTCTTCACCAGGGTGTTGATGTGACAGGACCAAGACAGGTCCTGCGTGATGTGAACACCCAGGTACCGAAAACTGTCCACTCTCTCCACTGGGGTCCCGTTGATCATGATGGGATGGTAAGAGCGCACCTGCTTCGTGCTGAAGTCCACTATTAACTCCTTTGTTTTGCTGACATTCAGGAGCAGATTGATCTCCTGACACCATCTCTCCAGGTTGTTGATCTCCTGAAGGTAGGCCATCTCATCGTTGTTGGAGATCAGGCCCACCACGACAGTGTCGTCAGCAAATTTAATGATGGTGGTGGAGTTTGTAGTGGCCACACAGTCATGTGTGTACAGCGAGTACAGCAGGGGGCTCAGAACAC
The DNA here is from genome assembly GCF_018831695.1 of Puntigrus tetrazona. NCBI lineage: Eukaryota > Metazoa > Chordata > Actinopteri > Cypriniformes > Cyprinidae > Puntigrus > Puntigrus tetrazona. Next base: position 6,656,956 of record NC_056713.1, read on the forward strand.
AACCCTGAGGGGCTCCAGTGCTGAGAGTGAGGGAGGATGAGGTGTGTTTTCCCATCCGTACGGCTTGTGGTCTGTCGGTCAGAAAGTTGGTGATCCAGTGACGCAGGGATGGGCTGAGTCCCAGGACCTCCAACGTCGAGGTGAGTGTGGAGGGAACTATGGTGTTGAACGCTGAACTATAGTCCACGAACAGCATTTTTACATAGTTCCCTTTTCTAAAATCCAGATGGCTTGTGCTTGTGTGGAGGAGGTGTGTGATGGCATCCTCCGTAGACCGGTTCTGGCGGTAGGCGAATTGTAGTGAGTTGAGTGTGTCCGGTAGCGATGAGGTGATGAAGTCTCTGACGAGTCTCTCGAAGCACTTCATCACTACAGACGTTTGAGCTACAGGGCAGTAATCATTCAGGCAACATGGTTGAGGTTTCTTCAGCACAGGAACAATGATGGACTGTTTCAAACACGAGGGGACTGTAGACTGTTTCAGGGAGAGATTAAATATCTCAGTGAACACCGGTGCTAGCTGGTCAGCACAGGCTCTCAGCACAGACTCTCAAACCTAATTTTTTTAAGTAGGCTTATTTTATTTAACTGCATATGATGTATATGCTACTGTGATCTTAGACTGACATGTTACTCTTTTCATGTATTATTTTCTTTGATAATATTGAGAATTGTGGTTGGGTTGTGTGTTCTTATAGATACTGATGGACAGATTTTATTATTGGACTCTCCAGAAAGAACACAGTCTGTCACAGTTGTAAGTGATTTGTTGTCAGGTACCTTTAGTTGCTTTTAGGTTGTTTTTTTGCCAGATAATGTATACTTGAATATTTCTCCTGTAGGATGAAGATGATGAAGATGCCGATGAAGAGACCACATCTGCTGTGACAGAAGTGGACAATGCTGGTAGATCCACTGAGGTATGATGCATACCATTATAATGTATTGCCCCTTCTTGCATTAGAGTAACAAACTGTCATTGTCCTTTCACAGTACATACCTAAGGATTTGCCCACAGATGAGGGTCCTTCAACCTCAGCACACAATCTAAGCAGGGTAACACCGACTGCACCCTGAGCACCGAGGACCCAGAAGATAACGCCACTGACAGCGGTTGTGCACCGGCTCACTATTCACGTATCACTTATATTCAAACGCCTCTGTTTGTGCTGTGCTTCATCCGCCCCGTGACAATATGTATAAAGCAATATAAAAAAATAGAATTTTACTTTTATTGTTTTTCAGGAAATAAAGAAATAAACTGCCTGGCAGACCAGTGCAAAAAAATGAATAAAAGTAATTTTGACAGATCCTGTCTCTCAAAAGTCCTCCGTCTCTGCTGGCCTGTAAAATCTGTAGGTGTTCCTCTGGGTCATCTTCCTCAATACAAGGAGGGTGGCTCTCTCCTCTTATAGTGGCAATATTGTGAAGCACAACACAAGCCACTATAATGTCACATGCCCTCTCTGGACTAACCAGGAGCCCACGCAGACACTGAAACCGAGATTTGAGGATCCCTATAGTCATCTCCACCTTGGCCCGTGTTTGGCTGTGAGCCAGGTTAAAGCGTGTCTGTGGTCCAGGCTCAGGTTCAGGGTAGGGTGTCATTAAATAGGGCAGACAAGAGTATCCTCTGTCCCCCAGCAAGTAACCGTTGTACTGTCCTGTAATGATTGAAGTGTACAACACAAATATAGTAAAAAGGTAAAAAAAAATTGTATAAAGTAAAACATACCCTGCTCTGGCATAATGATGACTCATGGAAAATTCTGGCATCATGCACAGATCCTGGCCATTTTGCCTCGACATTGGTAAGGATTTGGGTTGCCTCACATATTACCTAGTTAGTGGAAAAAGTAATGAAAAAAGTTAAGTTGTTACCTGCACATTGATACTATGAACAGATTTCCTATTAACATAGTCTCCCTCATTTATTGATGGAGCTTTAATAGGAATGTGAGTGCCATCAATGCACCCAATTACATTTGGAAACCCTGAAACAGAAAGTTATGGAAGTATGAAGTGTGTGTGCGCATAATAAATACATGTATAGATATAATGTGACTGAATATTAAATATGAGTCATAGATTTTACTACACAGGACAAACCTGCCAGTCTGTGGAATCCGTCTTTAATAACAAGCAGAGGTTTATGGCCAGGGAACTGTACAAACGTGGGTAAGAACTGTTTAAGACATACAGACATACTGTACGAACGAGCCGCCTTTCCCACATGCTCTGAATCACCCACACTGTACAAAAAAATGGCCAGACGCAAAAACCTAAGTGCTATGTGTAGAGGTTAAAAAAAAAAAGGAACAATATGATTATCTAAAAAGTAATGCAATTAGTGTTGCGCTTGCCTATAAAAAGGATTTGAGTGCATTCTTTGGAGTATCCAGTAGGGGGAGATGTGCTGTGTTGCGTGTCATTACCAATACAGATTGACACAGAGACAGCAGCACGAGTCTTCGTCCTTTATTTATGAACATTTCTCCCCTTTATCAGGTAAAAAAATGTATCATAATGGTTTTTTTATTATAAGTTAAAAGAAAATAGTAGTCATAAGATTACTTACTTCTGTGAATATGTTAGAGTGATGTTGTTAAATGAACAAAGATCGTAACGTAACTTCATGCTAATTAGCATGCTAAAACGAGATCGCACGTGGTTTGAGTTAAACATCGAGTTGCATCTTCACAGCGTGGATTAAAACTGTATGTTGTGTAGTGGAATTTATGCTATGTTTTGTTATCTTTTGTTTTCTTGAGTTTAATCCTTTAATAATGGATTGTTGGAATAGTGTTTCACTTTAATAGCGTTTTTTCGTTCATGAAAAGTGTACGTCACTGATTGTTATCTAAAGGATAATTCACTATGTATTCAGATAATACAAAATGTATTTAGCTATTATGTTATGAATGTTATCGCAGACGTGATTTGTATTATTGATTAAGAACATATTACTGTTATTCAATGTACTGATCTATCTGTTGATTCAGTTCTGTTATTAAGTAATCTATGCTGTTGAATGAAAGATATTGTCATTACCAATACAGATTGACACAGAGACAGCAGCACGAGTCTTCGTCCTTTATTTATGAACATTTCTCCCCTTTATCAGGGGTGTAACATTTTGGAGGCCCCAGAGAGGATGGATGGTTCCTGGTCCTGCCGATTGCTGTAGTGCCATGTGACGACATCCAACCTTGCAACCACAACTACCCAGATAGGAGGTCAGCGGTGTGCAGTAGTCTTCCGATCGGACGGGCAAAGTGCGAGTAATCTGAGGTTCCTTACCCAACCAGGAGAACTGCAAGCTCTTCCCAAGTAGACATTCTGATTTTACACTGATACTGGCCACTTATCCAACAACATGAACACACTGGAGGACGTGAAACTTGAAGTAGTGGGGACACTTTATTCACTCAATAGTGATAATCTGATTGCAGTATGTGACATTCTAGATATTGCTGGTACGCAGAGAAAGGATGTTTTCTAGATCATTTCTGATTACAAATATCGTAAAGTATATTGAAAGAGATGAAGAAGAGGAACTTGAAGATCAGGGTATGTCTTTTCTCCTTAACCTTAGAGACAAAATCACTGAAATTCAGTTGTCAAGTCAAAACACAGTAGAGTCACAGCAAAAGGAATTGGATGTAACTAAGACGTCAGAACAAGAAAAACTGCAAAAACAGATTGAAGCGCTTCAGTTAGCTTTACAGTTATCATTGCAGTCGAAAGAGGCTGGATCAAAACAGGATGTACAGACTGTGAGTCAGAAAGATCAGACATTTCAGGGCAGTGTCCCAATAAAAGACCTTACCCAGTCATCTCTCTGGCAAAGGGAGTTTAAAATTTCAGGCCAGATTGGGGAACCAGGGCAGAAAGATAAACTTAGTTTTTCCAGCTTGGCCCATCAAATTGAGAACGGAATAAAAAAGAATGTTCCTGAACATGAAATAGTCCATGCAGTGATAAAAGCAATTGTACCTGGTATGCAGCTACGTAGCTATTTAGAGGGCAAAGCAAATTTAACACCAACTACCTTAAGAAGGATCCTTCGCTCACATTACCAGGAGAGGGGCGCCACAGAACTGTATAAGCAACTGATGTCGGAGGTCCAGGATAGTAAGGAAACTCCCCAGAACTTTTTAATTCGTGTTTTAGATCTCAGGCAGAAGATCCTATTTGCATCACAAGAAGCCGAGTCTAGTCTCAGGTATGACCCCATTCTAGTGCAAAATATGTTTCTGCATACAGTTCTTACCGGCCTGCAGAATGACTACATCAGAGGAGATCTCAAGCCATACCTACAACAAACAGATGTGAGTGATGAACTGTTGTTAGAGAAATTAAACCTTGCATGCATGACTGAAACAGAGAGACAAAATAAAAAGAAAACTGCAGCCCAGCATCGTCCTGTGGCAGTGCATTCGGCAGAAAAGCGAAAACATTACTTCAGGAAAATAAAAATAAGCATAACCCTGATTTGCTAAATGAACTCAGAGAAATAAAATCAGACATGGCACTATTAAAGAACCTCAGCGTTGAAGTGTCACAGCTTAGAGAATCGATTCAGTTACCCCAGCCAGCTGCAGAGCAGGGCCTGTCCTCACCAGGTTTCCGAAACCATGTCTCAGCTACTCACCCTGAATGTCCATTCCCTGGGTACTGGCCCAATTACAATTCAGGACAGAGAGCGAGAACAGCTCAGTTCCAACAAGGATTTGCACCACACCGTTTTTCTATCCCAACAAGGAGTCAGCGAAGAAGATGCTTCAACTGTCAGCAGAACGACACTGAAAATTATTGTACTCACTGCTATAAATGTGGAAGCAGTGAGCATTTCTTTGCGGGCTGTAGGGCAAGGGCAGCAAACTCGTCTAGGGATGCTCATTTAAACGAGAGAGGGTTACTTCCACGGGACAGGGAGTAACCTGCCAGATGTTGGAGTCCCATCAACAATGCTCGGGGTGTGAGATGAAAGGAGGTGGCCATAATTTATGCACATCTTGCCACAAAACTCTCTATTGCTCCAAGTTATGTCAGGCCCGTCACTGGGGTAGACACAAGAAAGAATGCCAGCAAGAGCATAAAGATGTGAAAGGATTAAGTGCCACAATGAGAACTAATTCAAACAAATCACTGAGTGTCGCCGCTTTAGTAGAGAAACAGTGTCTCATTGACTGTTACATCCAGGGAGTTAAAACAACAGTATTGTGGGATACTGGATCTCAGGTTTGCATCATTGATGAGTGGTGGAAGGATGAAATATTGCCTGATGTGAGGTTAAGGCTTCTTTCTGAAATAATCGACGCACCTGACACACTTCAAATAATAGCAGCAAACGGACAAGATATCCCTTATGTTGGGTGGATAGAAGTAACATTTTGTTTGCCAGGACAAAATAGTAACCACATTGAGTCTGTTATACCCATGCTGGTAACAAGGGGAAAGCACCTTTCCCATCCCATCATTGGCTACAACGCTATTGAGTTCATCATGACAAGCAACATAGGTGGAAGTGCTGATCCTGCGTGTGTGGAACAGTTAAAGAATATAGTGAATATGGTTCGCCCAAGGTTAAAGGTAAATCACATTCAAGCTTTTATAGAGCTCATAAAAGCAGAAAAGTCACACGAATATGTGGTGAGAACTCCCAAAGAAAAGATATTAATTCCCAAGCGTACCTCTTTGCAAGTTGAGTGCCGAATAAAGACGAGTCCACTGAAGGAGGAAACTGTCTTGATGTTTGAACCCGATCTTGATCCCAAATGGGCGGAAGGGCTACAGTTCCAGGAGACACTTGTAAAGGTAAAGAAGGGGGCTCCACCATACATCATACTTGATGCTCAGAATCCAACAGACCATGACATTGTCTTATGTGGAAAAACCGTTATAGGAACAGTATATACGGTACAAGCTGTTTACCCATCTATGTCATTGGATCAGTCAATACAGTCCATACCTGCTTCAGTGAATCCCATCCAAATAAGCAGTGCTGAGTTTGCCAAAGGTACCTGGGACCCTCCAGTCGATTTAGGGCATCTGAGTCAGCCTGAAAAGGAAGTAGTGTGCAAGATGTTACAAGAGGAATGTGCATCATTCTCAAAGTCAGATGGTGACATTGGATGCATAGAAAATCTAACCTTGAAAATATCTCTTAAAGACACAACTCTTGTCGCACGTTCATACATCTCTGTACCAAAACCACTCTATAAGGAAGTAAAAGATTACCTTCATGACCTGATTGCTCAGGGTTGGATATCAAAATCAACATCATCTTATGCATCACCTGTTGTCTGTGTTAGGAAGAAGGATGGAAGTCTCCGTCTTTGTGTGGACTACAGGGAGTTGAATAAGAAGACCAATCCTGATCGTCAGCCAATTCCCAGAGTCCAAGATATCCTTGACAACCTAGGTGGGAATTCATGGTTTTCACTATTAGATCAGGGCAAAGCATACCATCAAGGCTTTATGGCAAAAGAGAGTAGGCCCTTGACTGCATTTGTAACTCCGTGGGGGTTATATGAGTGGATACGAATTCCCTTTGGTTTGATGAATGCTCCAGCTGCCTTTCAAAGGTGTATGGAGGAATGCTTGGAGAGTTTGAGAGACCGGATATGTGTGCCATACCTTGATGATATCTTAGTCTACAGCAAGTCCTTTGAAGATCATGTTCATCATGTGCAGAAGGTACTGCAGCAGCTTAGACAATATGGAATAAAATTGAAGCCAAGCAAATGTGTAATGTTCAAAAGGGAAATTCGCTACCTCGGAAGAATTGTGTCAGCTGAAGGTAGTAAAGTGGACCCAACTGATACAGAGGCTGTGCGAGCTTGGAAGGAGAAGAGACCAAGTACCGTTGGGCAGCTGCGAACTGTTATGGGCCTCTTAAGTTACTACCGACAATATATTAAAGATTTTTCAAAGATTGCTGGACCATTGTATGCTTTACTCAAGGGCACCCCGGGAGTGGAAAACATTTGTCGAAATTCCAGAAAAAATAAAGTGAAGAATAGAGGAGTGCCTTCAAACCAACTAATAGTTTGGAAGGATGAGCACCAAGAGATCTTGGAAAAATTGATAAATCATCTGATCGAACCACCTATCCTTGGATTTCCAGACTTTTCACTGCCCTTTATTCTTTATACGGACGCCTCAAACCAAGGCCTGGGGGCAGTATTGTACCAAAAACAGGAAGATAAGCTTCGTGTAATAGCATATGGATCTCGGACTCTCACAGCTGCCGAACGAAATTACCACCTCCATTCAGGTAAATTAGAGTTTCTCGCCCTTAAGTGGTCAATAACCGAGAAATTTAGAGACTACTTATACTACGCACCAACATTCACAGTCTTTAGCGATAATAACACCCTCACATATGTACTATCCAGCGCAAAACTCAATGCCACTGGCTGTAGGTGGGTAGCGGAGTTAGCCGACTTCCATTTTTCTATAAAGTACCGTCCCGGCCGAGAAAACACAGATGCCGACAGTTTATCAAGATTCCCTTTAGACATTGAAGGAATGATAGAACACTGTACAGAGGGAATGTCATCAGACTGCATTGCAGCCACTGCACAAGCTGTAGAAGTACAGGAAGATGCCTCACCTTGAAAGATATCTGACTTGTCTCCATGCTCACTTGACACAGATGATGATGAACCTCTTACTTCAGCTAAAATACAGCAGAGTCAAAGAGAGGATCCACACATCGGAACCGTAATAAAGTATAAATTGACTGGTATGCGACCTTCCACCCAACAAATTACGTCTCTTTCTCCTCAGAGTCGATGTCTTCTTCGTGAATGGGAAAAGCTTCTTCTTGATGAGAACGGCATCTTAAAGCGGAAGACAGTCAATAGACACCAGCTGGTCCTACCTGAAAGATACAAGGCAGTGGTAATGAAGAAGTTGCATAATGAGATGGGTCACCAAGGGGTTGATCGCACAACATCACTGATCAGAGATTGTTTCTTCTGGCCCCATATGCAACAAGAGATTGAACATTATGTTGCAAAAAGTTGCCCTTGTTTGAAACAAAAGAAGCCTTGCAAAGAGACAAGGGCTCCTCTCATTAATATCACTACGACTCAGCCTTTTGAGCTTGTATCTGTTGATTTCCTTCATTTAGATAAATGCAAGGGGGGATACGAATACATATTAGTAATAGTTGACCATTTTACACGGTTTGCGCAGGCGTACCCTACGACATCAAAGTCTGCGAAAACAGTAGCTGATCGTCTGTTTAATGATTATGCCCTGCGCTTTGGGTTTCCAAGACGAATACACCACGACCAAGGTGGTGAATTTGAAAACCAGCTTCTAGCCCAGTTGACAAAGAATTGTGGTGTCCTCAGTTCCAGGACCACTCCATATCACCCACAAGGGAACGGCCAGACGGAGCGATTCAATAGGACCTTACTTCAAATGCTCAAAACGTTGACAGTTAAGCAAAAGACAAACTGGAAGGAATCCCTGAATAAACTGATATTTGCATATAATAGCACCAAATGTGAAGTAACAGGATTCTCACCTTTTTATCTTCTTTATGGCCGGCATCCAAGATTACCAGTGGACCTACTCTTTGGTCTGGGAGAGAGCTCTGGAACGGTGAGTCAACAGGAATATCTGCAGAGATGGAGAGAACAGGTGCAAGAAGTACATAAGATAGCAAGGGAGAATGCAGGAAAAGCAGCAGTGCGAAGTAAAAAACACTATGATAGAAAATTGAGAAGTACAACTTTGTATCCGGGTGACCGTGTACTTGTTAGAAATTTGACACCAAGAGGAGGCACCGGCAAATTGCGCAACCACTGGGAAGAGAACATACATACTGTTGTCAGGCGAATAAAAGAAGACCTCCCAATCTATGAAGTGAAGCCTGAGGCAGGAAAGGGTCGGTCCAGGATTCTGCACCATAATCTCTTGCTGTCATGTGATCACCTGCCAGTAGAAGAACAATCTGACACAGCTGTTTGTTTAGGAAAAAGGATAACAAAACAGAAGAGATATGACACAGAAAAATCTACTGAAGATGCAGAGGAGGATGAGGATGAGTTTTGTCTTTATTACTTACCAAACCAGCAGCAGTACCAAGGAGAAGAAAGTTGCCGAGATCCTGATGAATTAAAAAGGGAGACAAGTGGACTGGCCGGGCAGACCAAATATGGTGGAGATGTAGGAGAAAGAGTGGACATAGCTGAGCTTTCACATGAAGAATGCCCAGATGAAGGTGGTGATGAGGAGCTGATTCAAGTGGAGGACCAATTCGTAACAGGACACCGCGAAGAGGAAAAGGTTGAAATTGAACAAACGGTATCACATGAGTCATGCAATGACTCTACAGTAGAGGAAAGACATCCTAGACCTCGGAGAGAAACACGAGCTCCACAACTTTTCACTTATGATCGCCTTGGAACCCCCACTTGCTATAATACAAGTTGTAGTGGAGAAGTTCAGCAGTATCAGAATATGCCTTATCTTGGACAGCAAGCACTTTCTCCTTGGCCAAGTCCAGTGACATTTTATAATCCCTACCCATATCTTGTATATGGATATCAGAGACAGATTGGGGCATAATGTCGGTTATGAAAACACTGAACTAGTAAGAGCAGAATAGCCCATTGTGAAAGGAGAATTAACAAGATTTAAACTAAAAATGTGAATTACAAGATGTCGGGACGACATCTAAATTTTGAGGGGGAGTGTGTAGAGGTTGAAAAAACGGATCAATATGATTATCTAAAAAGTAATGCAATTAGTGTTGCGCTTGCCTATAAAAAGGATTTGAGTGCATTCTTTGGAGTATCCAGTAGGGGGAGATGTGCTGTGTTGCGTGTCATTACCAATACAGATTGACACAGAGACAGCAGCACGAGTCTTCGTCCTTTATTTATGAACATTTCTCCCCTTTATCAGGTAAAAAAATGTATCATAATGGTTTTTTTATTATAAGTTAAAAGAAAATAGTAGTCATAAGATTACTTACTTCTGTGAATATGTTAGAGTGATGTTGTTAAATGAACAAAGATCGTAACGTAACTTCATGCTAATTAGCATGCTAAAACGAGATCGCACGTGGTTTGAGTTAAACATCGAGTTGCATCTTCACAGCGTGGATTAAAACTGTATGTTGTGTAGTGGAATTTATGCTATGTTTTGTTATCTTTTGTTTTCTTGAGTTTAATCCTTTAATAATGGATTGTTGGAATAGTGTTTCACTTTAATAGCGTTTTTTCGTTCATGAAAAGTGTACGTCACTGATTGTTATCTAAAGGATAATTCACTATGTATTCAGATAATACAAAATGTATTTAGCTATTATGTTATGAATGTTATCGCAGACGTGATTTGTATTATTGATTAAGAACATATTACTGTTATTCAATGTACTGATCTATCTGTTGATTCAGTTCTGTTATTAAGTAATCTATGCTGTTGAATGAAAGATATTGTCATTACCAATACAGATTGACACAGAGACAGCAGCACGAGTCTTCGTCCTTTATTTATGAACATTTCTCCCCTTTATCAGGGGTGTAACATATGCACAAAATGTTTTCTGTGCTAAGTGCAGAACTGTGGTTTGTCACATTTGCTATATACGTGTTAAATAAACTAAGGAATCTTTTAAAAAACGATAACACTCTTTCAAATATTCATTGGGGTATGCAAACATATCAATACGTGGTCTTATAACCCTCTCCTGATGAAAAAAAACTCATATAATTTGTGCTTCTACGTCCACAGGATCCTCATCAAAAGAGCACGCCATGATCACCAACCGTCTGAAACAAAGTTATGCTCAGAGTCAGTTGCTATGGTTACATACCCAGAAAGTTACCTCCGTTTCTGGAACCGAAAGTTGAGGTTATCCACGAACTTACCCTTAAACGTACCCAGGTATGTCACATAACCTGCTTTCTGGAATACCCCCCTGCTTAGACCATTTCTGTTTTGGTTATATAGATTTTTTTTTTTAACGGACAGTCAAGTCACTCAGAGATTGATTTACTATGGTAAAAATCTCAGCGAAATTTAGCACAATTCATGTGCATGAATATTACATTTTTGCATTTTATTTTTACTTTACATTTAACATTTTATCTTGCTTTCATAGCATAGTGTTTGTTTGTTTAGAATTTTTTTCATGCTATTTTTCTCATTTTTAATGGGACACTGTAAGCATTTTATTTGATTAATAATACTTCATTATAATTTGTTGAATTAATTGCTTGTAATATTTAGAAACTATTAAGTAAATTGACCAAATTCAGTCCAGAAGATGTGTACCTATCATATAACAATGAAAACATAGATTCTAGGAGCACAAAATGCACTTTTAACATATGTTAGATTTGAACACACTCTCCCCCCTTAGACTCTTTCTGTCTGATCTTTTTCCCTCCTCCTAGACGTGATTTTCTTTTTATCTCCCCCTAGTGTTCTGTAGTATGTATGATCTATACATCCTTCTACATGTTAGAAGGGTTCAGTCGGTCATTGGTGTGTGCTCTACTCTGAGTCGTGGGTGAATGAGTTTGCTCTACACTTTTGATACTTGACAAGAAGTGTTTTTCTGTCCAAAAGTATTCCTTATATGTTCATAATTTCCTTTATCTTTCTTCCTTTATCTTTTTACCAAATATACAATAAAATAATACTATTGTAAAACAACAGATTTATATCTAAATATATTTTATAAATGTAATTTTTGTGATCAAACCTGAAGTTTTAGCGTTCAGTGTCACACGATCTATCAGGTAAAAAATTATAATATGTTGAATATTATGATAATATTTCTGAAATCTTTCTTTTTATTATCACTGAGAAAAACAGTTGTGCTGCTTCATATTTCTGTGGAAATTGATACTTTTAGGATTCTTTTGTTTATTTTGTTTATAGGATTCAATATTTATTTGAAATATTACAAATGACCCTTATGATCAAAATAATGCTTCCATGTTTAACAAAAGCATTATTTCCCCTCAAAATAATAATAATAAATATAAACATTTTAAAATTCTTACTGAACTTTCTGTACAAAACAGTTAACATGAGGCAAATAACTATTATAAGACATTGCTTTACTAATATATATATATTTAATTAATTTTATTTTTCTCCAGATTATTTTTATTTCTTGATAAATATTTTTAGAATTTAAAACACAGCATATGCAAAGAGCTAAAGTTTTCTATACAATATTTTTTTATTTTTTTTTCCAAATAAAATGTAAAAATACTTTTCTACATATACATTTACAGCTAACTTTAACTTTACCAGACCTGGTTTTCACAATATAAAATTTCCTTAATATTTCAGGGTTTTCACTAATCATCATTCCCAAATCATATTTCTTTCTTTCTTTTCTTCTTTTTGACTCACACGAGGGTTTGAATCTCTAATATTAAGTTCTGATAAATCTACTGACATCAGGTGCTCAATAAAGGTTATTACACAGCATTGAAGATCCTGGTCAGCTCTTCTCAACAGAAATCAGTATCCCGGGATTCTTGTCATTTCTATTTAACCTGAGCATACGTCACATCATTTGATCCAGCACCTGAAAATATACAGATGAGTTCAAAATACACCTTTTTGATTTTTAGTTTGATTTTATTCTTTTATAGATGCAGTTTGTAGAATTGTATTTTAGTTTGACTTACCTTGATCTGTTTTCAGTTTGAGTTTAGAGTAAAAACATTCAGAACTCTCCGCTTTTTATTCTCTAAAAGATGACATCAGTATATTATCAGTGCCTACTCTATGTCCAAAAGTTATATGAAATAGCAATATTTTTATAAAAGCTCTATAGCTAAGATATGTTATTGTTATTCATACTAACATACCTTAATTGTTACTTAAATTGTAGTGATTTTAGCTACTGTTATGATCATAAGAGCATAGTTTTTGTTCACCTTTATTTTCTTTCTTTTTCTTCTGCTTTGTTTTAGATTTCAGTTCAATCTCAGCATATGTGAGTTCAGCAGGTGCACTAACACGGTCTACAATAAGAAAAAATAAAACTTGATTTGCTTTGAATATATCACAGTGATATAAAAAAAGATGATTTCCATAAAAACTAGACTGTTCTTACCATTATTAACAAGAACATCAACAGAGTCATACACATGAGCAGTTCCTGTAAGACATAAATTAAACAAATGAAGTGTTTTTATGAATATTTTTGTTCATTAAAATGTCTTCAATCTCAGATTGTAAAGATCTATTGATGGTTAATGGGTGAAGACTGACCAGTCAGCAGTGTCTTGTATCCGGCGTCACTCTGGTTCTGGTCTGATGTTTGATTCACATTAGAAGGAGATTTAACACCTGTTCAAATAAAACTTCTTTATTGGCATCAATGGACCCGGGATTAAATGTCAATGGAAAATTTTCAATTAACAAAAAGCTCTTTATAGCAGACACTGCTGTGATAACCACCTTCTGGATCCTTTATTTTGAAGAATGCAGTTGAAAACTGCCTAGAAACCTTCTAAACTCAGTCTAAAAAACATCTTTACCAGGTTTGGGAGACCAGTTAAGAGCAGAAAACAGTCTTAACCAGCTGATTAGGAACAGAGTCAGCGTCTGTAAATGTATGATATAAAATTAAAAAGACCTTTGTTGTTTCTGTAGCACCAGAGCAGAACCAAGAAGACAACGATGAAGACTGCAGTCAGTCCTGCTGTTACTCCAATTATCATGGGTTTGAGATCCTCAGATACTGAGCCTGTAGAAGCAGAGATAAAGTTTAACATTTAGATTAGTGCTGTAAAGTGTCCAGAAATATTTCAATAGTTTATATTTCTTATATCTCACGTCTGACTGAGATCCAGCTCTTGGGTGACTCTCCTCTCTCTGGGTGTTTGCAGGAGTAGAAACCCTCGTGTGACTTTGAGACAGGAGAGATGATCATCTCTGTAGTTTGATTCTGGATGAGTGATCCATCTTTATAGAAATCAGCTCTGAGGTTTGATGGAGTGTATCGATATAAACAGTGTAGAGTCAGACTATCTCCTTCAGTCACAGGATGAACAGGACTCTCCAGAATCACTTCAGCTACAGAAACACAGCAGACATACACTGACTGTATAATTGTTATTTATTTATTTATTTATTTATTGTTTTGTTTTTGTCCACTGATGATTAATGCACTTGTCTAATCATCCTGCTTCATGCAATAATTGTAAACACACCAGTTAAATGAATAAAACAGAAACACAGACTCACAGTGTACAGTGATATTAACAGGATGATGTTTCTCTCCAGATTCAGACTCACACCAGTACACTCCAGTGAGTGATGTATAGACGTAACTGATTGTACATGTAGATCCTGTGTGTGATCCTCGAGGTATTGATGAACAATCCTTCAGCCCCCAGAGGTCTGTGTATCTTCTCACTCTCCATACATTAGAGTTACTCTGGTCTTCACAGCTCAGAGAGAGAGAGTCAGATCTGAAGTGTTGAGTTCTGCTGGGACTGACCCTCAGAGAGACTGGAGCAGAAACACCTGAGAACACAGTTACAGCTTTATACAAACTCTCTTTATTCAGTATGAAGCAGTAGTTTAAGTTGTGTTTGACCTCACCGGTGACCCACAGCAGCTGAGTGTTGCTGTACTGTGTTTTATAAGATGATTTCTCTCTCTCTGCTCTGCACACATAAACTCCTGTGTGATCTACAGCAGCAGAACTGATCCTGTATCTTCCTCCTGCTCCTCTGCTGCTGTCTGAGAGCAGATGATAACCACCTGTAAAACCAGACAATATATTAAATGATATTCTGGACTGAATCTCTCATTCAGATGTTTCCACATGAAGCACATCATAACTTACCTGGTGATTGAGTTAAAGTGAACCAGCTGAACGTCCAGCCTGTAGAGAAGTTGTGAACCTCACAGATCAGAGTCACTGGATCTCCTTCAGTCAACCACTTCTGTGGAGAAACACTTAAAACTGATTTGGGATCTGAAATAGAGAAATCTCTCATTAATAACATGTTAAACATGTGTTTGTGTGTTTATGAAGAGATGAATCTCACCTGATACTTTCAGAGTAACTTTATCACTCGTGTGTGACCGGCGTGATCCTCTGATCTCTGATCCTTCACAGGAGTATTCACCTGAGACAGACTCAGTAACAGAACTGAATGTGTGTTCCTGTCCATCACTGAAAACTCTTCTTGAATTATCTTTATACCAGCTGTATCTCCAGCTAGTGACTCCTTCATCATATATGTCACATCTGAGAGTGACTGTTTCTCCTCTGAACACATGTTGATCAGGTTTAATGTTCACTCTGGGTTTTGGTCTTTCTGTACAATGACAACAAATAACAATTAAAATAAGGAATAGTTTTTTTTTTATGAACACAGTTAACTGTAAGATAGATGATAAATCAGAGCAGACTGAAATGTTATTCTGTTATTTCACTAAGTGAGTGTCTCTCAGTTTTTTGTTAAAAATACTTGCCGTATACTGTTACTGTTACAGGTTTACTGTAAACTGTGTAATATCTTCCTCCTCTTCTTCGTGCTCTGCAGCTGTACTTTCCTCCATCAGAGACTTTCTCAGGTTTGATTGTTTTAGTTTGATCTTCAGTAGATTCAGGGTTTGAGTCTTTTCTCCAGAGAAACTCCCATCCATTCTGTGACTGAATCCCCTCACATCTCAGAGTAACTGAGTCTCCGGTGAACACTGGACTCTGAGGATCAGCTGTCAGAGTCAGTTTAGGAAGATCTGTCAATATAAAGTTAGTGGGATTATGAGTTATTAAAGTTTTCCAGCAGAAGATCTTAGTGAAGATCTTAGTATTTGTGAGTAAATCTGAGGTGTGTAAAATGGGGCTGGACAGAAGAAAAAACAGTGTGAGCAAAGGCAGATGTGGATGTTTTGGAGACGGTGATGATCTGAACTGGTCTCAGAAAAGAGAGCTAGTGGAGTGATGGGAAAGTAACTTAAATTAAAATATTTTTCCAGATGCTTTTTCACTTGTAGTTAAGTACAAATTATTCAAAGTAATTATCAAAGTTTTTTTTTAAATTTGAATTTCTTACCAAGTACAACTTTTAGAGCTGTGATGTGATCTCAACATTAAATTATTATATATTTATCATCAAGCTCAAAAATACTCTCACTACATCAACAAAACAAATTTTAAATTACTAGAATTTACCTGTAAATGTGTTGAAATAAAGAAATGCAGGTATGAGAAATAATGATCATTATTATTCTTATTATAATTCTTCTGTTTTTATTCAGCCATTATCAGCCTTTATTCTGATAATCAAACATTCATCAAGTCACATCAATCCCAGTAAACATTGACCCAACTATTATCAAAAGCATTTCTAAATAAATACAACCAAACATTTCCTTGTGACCTTCTGTGAAGTTTTATGACAAACTAGATACTGAAGAAGAACTGAACCTGTTCTGGAGCTGCATCATGCTACATGAGACAGTTTATGAGATTAATACACTTTTACTCAAAGCTCACTTTAAACCACAATCCAGTGTTTGTACTAATCTCCTTTTGAGGTCACATGTGGAATTTGGTCATTTGTTGTTGTTAAAATTGTCGCTGTATAAATTTCTCTCACATGTAACTTTCATTATTATTTCATTATGAAAATATCCAAATCTCAAGAAAATCACATAGAAACCACATCCTATCAGAATCGTGTGTTTATAATAATCTGTTTATTTCTGCTGTGTGAAAGCCTTGTTTTCTCTTGAGGATCGGGGGATCAGCACAAAGTTGAATCTTTATATGCAAATGATGATCATTTCTGAACACAAGCGTCAGATTTTACGTTTTAAAGCACAACTAGAGTCGAGTTTCGTTGCTCAGTGCGTCACAAACATTTTGTATAAAGTGCTGATAAAATATTTTCATTGAGAACTCAGTGTTTACATTTTAATAAAATATGTAAGCTGATATATTGATTTTCTTCTATATTCTATAAAATACTAATATTTTCTATTGTATTATCCCATTTCATTTTCTCATTATTATATGAAATCTATGACTCTTATTGTCCTCTAACTAGATCTAAAACAGAGAAGGGTTCAATCATTAATATGCTTTAAAATGAATATTTCAGCTAATATTTCTGTCACAAGCATGATATGTCAACACCATCTTCCAGTTTCTGAAGAAATGATTTGAAACATCTAGATGATTTTATTCTCCTGAAGCAGGTTCCATTAGTATCTAAAAAGTCTTGCAGGTCTGGTGAATGTCTCACTGAACTGCAGTGTATTATCATCATAGTTGTTTATCCATAGGAGTAAATGTATGCATAAATATAAATACAAATAAATATATATATTATAGAAAACAGCTAAATCTCAAAAAGTGGATTCTTTATCAACAGTCTATCACCCAGCTCTAAATCTGCTCAGTGTTAAAGCATACACTCTAAAAAACACAGAAGGATCTTCAGCGGTTCTTTGGAGAGGTTCATGTGCTGTATAGCACAGATAATGTGTAAAGAACCGGTGGAGCACCTTTATGATTCTTCAGTGGTTCTCTGGGGTTGCAAAGGTGTTATATAGCACCACTGCAATGTAAAGAAACCATTAAGCCATATTTTTTTTTTTTTACTGAACCAGTATTTTTTTGCACTTGGATGGGATTCATGCAAAACAAAAATTCCAAATATGTGTTATCTCACTACATCTCACTTCATTATACTTTAGGTTTCATTTTCTGCAATTAGTAAATTTTTAATTCAATTTTTAAATCAAATTTGTGTTAAAGTTTAATTTTCTGGAATAACAGAAATGTATTTTCTAATTGACAGGTTATAGTTTTTATTTAATTTTGTAATTGCAGTAAATTAAACTTAAATTTTTAATGTTACATCAGATGTGACTATATATATTTAATGAGCACGAAATAAAATGTCTCTCTAACTCATTTAGAGATACCGTAAAAGTAACATCAGTAAATAGTTATGGTGATCAATTATGTATATGTTATATAGCTCTGTCAAAAACAGGTTGATTTTGGCCTGTCTAATTACTATTCATGAACCTCATCATGTCTAGTGAGTTAGTGAGATCTGATTCACCTCATAGTAACAATCCTGTCAGATCGTTCATCCTCAAAGTGCACAGTTCAGATGATCTGGTTTTATCTGTTAAATTCTCTCGGTGAGCAAAGCAGAGAAAGAGGAGGTAACCTTTCCCCGTATGATGACATAAAGACTCCAGATTTGTCGTCTGAGCTTTGATTTTCTCAAAGAATATAGAGAGTGTTTTACACCTATCACCATTTCTAGTCACTGGGGGACCACAGGCAGACTACGAGAACTCATATTAATTAAAAAACCTCATGAAGTTATATTTTCACACCATGGGCCCTTTAAATGTAATGTCTTAAATTAGTAATGAAGTAATGAAATAAATTTGATGTCATGATTATAGATAATTTTCTTAGGACCTCTATCTTCTAGCCCCCTCAGCTTCAGTAGAGAAAAAATTCTGATGTGGTTCATGAGTTCATGGGATAAACATAGGACTTTTACTTTCTGACCCTTAAATTTTATTTTGTTTTAAAGTAAGTAAATTTACTCAAATTACTCATTAATAGCATGTTATATATCTGTATGAAGAGATGAATCTCACCTGATACTTTCAGAGTAACTTTATCACTCGTGTGTGACCGGCGTGATCCTCTGATCTCTGATCCTTCACAGGAGTATTCACCTGAGTCAGACTCAGTAACAGAACTGAATGTGTGTTCCTGTCCATCACTGAAAACTCTTCTTGAATTATCTTTATACCAGCTGTATCTCCAGCTAGTGACTCCTTTATCATATATGTCACATCTGAGAGTGACTGTTTCTCCTCTGAACACATGTTGATCAGGTTTAATGTTCACTCTGGGTTTTGGTCTTTCTGTATACAATGACAACAAATCACAATGAAAATAATGAATAGTTTTTGTTTTATGAACACAGTTACTTGATTGTAAAACTAATTCATATAATACTGAAATGTTGTTCTCTTGCACTTACTGAGTGTCTCATTAAATTATATGCAAATTATGTAAAAATACTTGCCGTATACTGTTACTGTTACAGGTTTACTGTAATCTGTGTAATATCTTCCTCCTCTTCTTCGTGCTCTGCAGCTGTACTTTCCTCCATCAGAGACTTTCTCAGGTTTGATTGTTTTAGTTTGATCTTCAGTAGATTCAGGGTTTGAGTCTTTTCTCCAGAGAAACTCCCATCCATTCTGTGACTGAATCCCCTCACATCTCAGAGTAACTGAGTCTCCGGTGAACACTGGACTCTGAGGATCAGCTGTCAGAGTCAGTTTAGGAAGATCTGTCAATATAAAGTTAGTGGGATTATGAGTTATTAAAGTTTTCCAGCAGAAGATCTTAGTGAAGATCTTAGTATTTGTGAGTAAATCTGAGGTGTGTAAAATGGGGCTGGACAGAAGAAAAAACAGTGTGAGCAAAGGCAGATGTGGATGTTTTGGAGACGGTGATGATCTGAACTGGTCTCAGAAAAGAGAGCGTTTCAGCGGAGGTCGTTTTCCTGCGTCGAGTGGATTGCCATCCCCTGTTGCCTCAGCACTAAAAGAGCATTCGCGGGTGCGTCTTTTTAAAGACGACGTTATGTCTGGCAAACTCGACGCGTCTTGGAAGATAGCGTTGGTCTTGCTTCAGACGACGTACACCTGTGTGTTTCTGGATGCGGTTGTTACCTGGTGTTAAGTGATGGTCACAATCGTTGCCTTGTGTGCCTGGGCTTGGCACGCTGAGGTGGCGGTTGTGGATGAATCATTTCCTTGCGGGGAAATGGTCATCTCGGAGTGATGGGCGGGCTCTGTCACCTTGAAAAAAAGGGGCGGAGCTTGTGTTTGCTTGACTTGGTTCTCATCCTGGCTGCAGACATGTGAGCTCCATTTCGGGTTGTGACACAAAGCTTAAACTCTGCAACCAGTGGAGCTGCAAAAGGGGCAGTCTGGACCCTCGTGTGGGGTATCAGCTGTACCCTCTTGGGCTCCCCCTGATGATCAGAAGTCAATCGCTGCATCGGAAGGTGAGCCAGACATTTCTGGAAGTGAAGATCCGGTTTGCTCTGCGTCTACCAGGCGTTGAATGTACTGGATACAGATCTAGATATGGTGGCTATGCTTGCCCAGGCCGCCGAGGTGATCGGGATCAAGTGGAAACCTCCACTGCTTCCCAGGCCCTCGAGGCTGGATGATTGGTATTTAAGGGTGGCTCGTGCTGGTTCTCAGGGCCCCACCCTGGTACCTTTCTTCCCGGAAGTGCATGAGGAGCTTACTGGGATGTGGAAGGCACCTTTCACTGCCAGAAACTGCCCAGTGGCTCCTCCTCCTTCACCACCCTTGACAGCGGCACAGTCAGGGGGTATACGGTGATTGTCCCCCCAGTGGAGCGGTCAGTTGGGATGCAGCTGTGTCCCAATGCCGTTTCCGCTTAGTGCGGTGATCCTGTGCTCCCCTCCCGGGCCTGCAGGTACTCGTCGGCTCTGAACGGCAGTGCCTTGTGCGGCCTGTGGACAAGCTGCGTCTGCAGCAAACGCTTTGGCGTTGTTGCAGGTTCATCAAGCCAAGGCACTGAGGGATCTGCACAGGGGTGGTCATGACCCGGAAGTTCTGAAAGAACTCTGTATCGTGATGGACCTTGCGCCACGAGCGACAACGGTCACAACGTGGTCTCTGGGTTGTGCGATGGTCACTACGGTGGTCCAGAAACGCCATCTGTGGCTGTGTCTGGTCGACATGCGCGAGGTAGACAAGACACGTTCCTTGAATGCCCCCATGTCCCAGACCGGCCTCTTCGGCGACACAGTGGAGAACTTTGCCCAGCAGTTCTCCGCTGCCCAGAAGCAGACTGAAGTGACTAGGAAAAAAGAAACATCCTGCCTCGGCGTGCAGCTGCTGCCTCCAACCAGCCGCCGACGGCCCGCCTCAGCCAGCTTGTCGCCGAGGGTGCCTCCACCCAGCCTGTCCAGGTTCCTGCCAAACCTGCAGGAAAGTGCAGGTGCAAGAGGTCCTCAGATCCGGCGATGGAGGGAGCTACTCTGCTGGGTGGAGAATCTTGCCGCTGACCTCATGGTCAGTGCTACCTAAAACCTCGACAAGGGCAGTTTCCTATGTCTCTGGGTCCCCAGGGAGAGCGAGGAGTTGAGCGGGTCAGTTCCGCACCACACTTGCACTCTCTTCTTGGGCTAATATGCAGCAGTGGAAAGACTGGGAGGACGAACCAACGGCCTACCCACCTCACTTCTGCGGGGATGCAGGTAAAAGTTGCACACACTCAGACCCCGCTTCGGACCGGCCACGAGACGCCCGAGCCGGGTCTCTGGATGCCTGGTTGAATCTTCCCAGGCTATCCCGGTGGCTCCTGCGAACCCTTCGACTCGGCTATATGATTGTTCGCCCGGCGTCCCAAGTTCAGTGGGATCCGCTATACGTCAGTGAACGATGCAGGTGCCCCTGTCTTGCGTGCAGAGATTGCTGTCCTTCTAGTGAAGGCACAATAAAGTCGGTTCCTCCAGCCGATATGAGGTCGGGGCTTACAGCCCATACTTCATAGTGCCCAAGAAAGGCGGTGGGTTACGACCGATCTTGGATCTGCGAGTCCTGAATCGAGCACTCCCGTTCAGGATGTTGACACAGAAACGCCCATTCAGTGCGTCCGTCCCCAGGATTGGTTGCAACGATCGACCTGAAGGACACATACTTCGTGTCGATTCTTCCGCACCACAGGTTCGCGTTCGAAGGTCGAGCATATCAGTACAAGTCCTACCCTTCGGGCTCTCCCTGTCGCCACGTGTCTTCATGGAAGTCGTGGAGGCTGCCCTTGCTCCACTTAGAGAGCAAGGCGTTCGCATTCTCAACCAACTGGATGACTGGCTCATTCTAGCTCAGTCCCGGGCTCAGTTGTGCGAACACAGGGATCTGGTGCTAGCACCTCAGCCAGTTGGGGTTTTGGGTCAACCAGGAGAAGAGCAAACTCTGTCCAACGCAGAGGATCTCTTTTCTTGGGATGGAGCTGGATTCGATCGATCAGATGGCACGCCTCACAGAGGAGCGTGCCAATTCGGTGTTGAACTGCTTGAATATGTTCAAGAGCAGGACGGCGGTCCCACTGAAATATTTTCAGAGGCTCCTGGGGCATATGGCAGCCGCGGCCGCAGTGACGCAGCTGGGGACTACTCCATATGAGACCGCTTCAACATTGGCTACACGATCAAGTCCCGAGGTGGGCGTGGCAAAGTGGCACTCACCAGGTTCAAATAACACCGGCCTGCCACCAAACCTTCACCCCTTGGTCAGACCTTCGGGCCGGAGTGCCCCTAGAGCAGGTCTCCAGGTATGCTGTGGTTTCACGGATGCATCCACCACCGGCTGGGGGGCCACGTACAACGGGCATGCAGTGTCAGGGGTTTGGACAGGCCCTCAACCGCAATAGCACATCAACTGCCTAAAGTTGCTGGCAGTACATCTCGCCCTAGGCAGTCTCAAGAACCGCCTTCGAGGCCAGCATGTACTAGTCCACACGGACAACATACTGACTGTTGCGTACACCATCCAACAAGGTGGTCTACGCTCCCGTCCTATGTCGCAACTAGCCCACCACATTCTCCTCCTATGGAGTCAGAAGTTCTGAGGTCGCTTCACGCCATTCACATTCCAGGAGTGTGCAACCAGGCAGCCGACGAGCTGTCGCGAGCTGCACTACCCGGAGAATGGAGACTCCATCCCCGGGCGGTTCAGCTGATTTGGGAACGTTTCCGTGCCGCTCAGGTAGACCTGTTTGCCTCTCCAGAGACTTCCCATTGCCCACTGGCACACAGCTGGCCGCGGGGCCTTTGCAAGTATATTATTTCCTCAGTGAGGTCAGGAGGACAAGGAGCAGGTCTTGCTAGTAGCACCCTACTGGTGAAGACTTGGTTCCCAGAACTTGTGCTCCTCGCGACAGCCCCTCCTTGGCCGATTCCTCTGAGGAAGGATCTTCTGACTCAGAGACGGGGCACCCCTTGGCACCCGCGTCCAGACCTCTGGAAACTCCATGTCTGGTCCCTGGATGGGATGCGGAGGCTCTAGGTGACCTACCTCAAGGGGTAGTTGACACTATTTCTTCGGCTAGAGCACCGTCCACGAGACAGGCCTATGCCTTGAAGTAGAGCCTGTTCGTTGAGTGGTGTTCTTCTCAGGGTGAAGACCCCCGGAATTGCCCTATCAGTCGTATCTTCTTGCAGCAAGGGTTGGAGCGAAGGCTGTCTCCCTCCACCCTTAAAGTCTACGTGGCTGCAATAGCTGCAAATCATTACGCCATAGATGGGAGGTCTGTGGGTAAGCATGGCCTGATTACCAGGTTCCTGAGGTTGAATCCTCCATGGCCCCCAACAGTCTCCATCAAGAGGGTAGGGGACCTGCAGGCTTTTTCGGTCGACGATTCATGCCTACAGTTTGGGCTCGCGGATTCCCAGGAGGCCACGGCCCGGCTACGTGCCCAAGGTTCCCACTACCCCCTTCAGAGACCAGGTGGTTAACCTTCAAGCGCTGCCCCTGGAGGAGGCAGACCCAGCCCTAATGTTGCATGTCCCGTCTGAGCACTAAGATGCTACGTTGACCGGACACAAAGCTTCAGGACCTCAGTCCAGCTCTTGTTTGTCACGGAGGCCGGCATAAGGGGAGTGCCGTCTCCAAGCAGAGGATGGCTCACTGGATAGTGGACGCCATTACCCTGGCCTACCAAGCACAGGGTATGCCCTGCCCCCCTCAGGTTGCGGGCACACTCAGCAAGTGCACCAGCAATCTGGAGGGCAGCGAGCTCCTGCGCGACCTCGCCCTGTCGAGTAGCCAGGTGTTTGACGATCTAGTGCTGGCGAATGCTGACCTTGTTAAGCGTCCTCAACAGTTTCTCCATGACTGGGAAGGAGCACTGCGCCAACTGGAAAACTGGAGGCGAGAACAAAAAAAATGTTGGGGTAAAAATGAGATCACTTGCCGGTGTTTTCCTTCAGGAACGTGCCTGCATTCTCCAACGGGGTGAAGAAAACACACAGCAAGGAGATTTTAAGAAAACATACAAAAGGCTGAGATATTGTAGCAGAATATTTTGTTACAAAGGTCTGAAGAGGGCAGAAAGGTTTGTTCCATATTACCAAAAAGTGTTGGGTATGAATACAGCCTCCGATTACATCCTAGGTACTGTGTACTGTTTAAAGGGTTAAAGAGTTAATGAGATAATTAAGGGACTAATTAAATTATGATTGTGCATTACTGATGAATATCTGATGTTATTGAGATCAGATAGTGCTGTTTAATTGGTTAAAATGATGCCACCAGCATGAAGATCTAGTAAAGAACTGAATTTGATAAACACTTATCATATGATCCTCAACAGTGTATGACAGGAGTTTTTACTGTGGTGTTACCCAGCATGCACTGCAGCATGAAGCATTTTGTTGATTGTCACCATTCATGTCTCTGAGTGTCTAAATAATACTGGAGTTTAAATATTACAAAAGGTCAAGGGTCAAGAGTCCAACTAAAGTAAACACTGATAACCATGATCACCTTTCAGTCCCAACAGAACATTAAAAACTAACAGATCTCTCTAGATCTCAGCAACTTCACTTAGTGTGCAACATTTGTACACCTCAGTCAGAATCACAGAAAGTATAAAAATAAGGATGTGTGAATTCATGTGCTGTGGGTAAAACTGCACATCCAGGAGATTTTAAAAGCTTAATAGTATTTTTATCTGGACACTAACAGCACTCTTAAAAGAGAAGTGTTAAAAACAACTCAAAAAACAATGTATCTGAACACAACCTGTGTGTCAGGTTCAGGACAAAACATTTTGTGTTCATTTTAACACAATCAGTGTGTTATTCTTAACTCAGGTTGATATTAAGTAGTGAATATTTAAGAATAGCACATCTCTGACACAAACTATGTTATTTACGACACATTAGTGTGTTAAAAAAACTGATAAAAACAAGACAACTTGTGTTCAAACTTAACACGCCAGTCTGTCTAGTTAAGAACAACACATTTTATGTTAAGTAAATGTTAAGACAGAAGTGTGCTATTTTTCTTAATACAGGCAGTGTGTTAACTAATGTGTCATAAATCATAATTTGTGTCATAGATGTGTTCCGTGTTGGGTCTGAGTACAGCATTAGAGTACATCTGAGTATTTAGCTGAGAATTTATAAAGGATTAAAGCTTAATTTGTGTGTGTCTAAATAATGATGGTGTTCAAGTAGTTGTATACACTTTCATTCAAAAAATAAAAATAAAAAGCAAAAGTTGAAATTTAAATGCAGCAGATATACATTCATAATTCAAATTTATGGGAATAAAAAAAAAAGGTGCACACAGACACCAGAAAGCAGCGTGAGAATCTCAACCACAGTGACAAACAGATATTTCCGCTAATAATTTATTCGTGCCACAGTGCATCATGGGAGCTATGAATGAATTTTAATTGGTGGCACCAAGAATGCACTGCAACATTTGTTTATCACCATTATTGTTGATTTTTGATGTTTGTTTCTAAATCAGAAACACTTGTAAAAGTTCCTGTAATAATTTGTGAATTTTTGCTTAATGCTTCACATCTTCACAATGTCACCACAAGTCTCAGTCCTCAGCGTGTGAACACATTGTGTTGGTAACATTTGTACACGCCTGTCAAAACCACAGTGTATCAATAACCATAACTTTGTGTTTGAGTTCTAAAAACCCCCTGCACATTCAGGAATTGTTGACTTGAAACTTGATCAAATTATTATTATTATTATTAGAATACTAACTGAAAGCATGTCTAAAAATTACCAGCATGTCTATAAAAACAGCATTATGTCGCAAATAATACCAAAAGCCTAAATCTTATTCATTAAAGTAAACGGCTCTTTTGTGTTTATTGACACTGCAAGAATTTTTTTTACAGCATCGGCTGGATTTTTTCTTTATTTAAAAAGGAAACAAATACACAAATGTGTACCGAAAATTGAAAGTGGATTGAATTGGCCCACTTAAGTGTAAAAGTAATACTGTAGTAAACTTTGAGTGGAGGAAGTGTCTGGGGAGAGGGAAGTCTGAGCGTCGCTGCTTAAACTGTTAAAACCACCACGACCCGACCCCGGATAAGCAGTAGTGAATGGATTGATGGATGGATGAATGGATGGAACAGTCCCTTTGATCAAGCAATTATTAATATTAGTGTAAGAACTTCTCTTCTTCAGTGTATGCGTCCCCCTGTGTCCGTTCATCAGCAGTACAGAACAAATTCAGGCGCCTGGAAGCAGCAGTCGGAACAAACCACACGAGTGAAATCAAATCTGGTTTATTCAGAATGCAGCTTAACACAGAGAGAAAAACATCAGCTTATATAGCCCTTATAGGGCGTTGACCTCTATTGCATAGCTGGACATGCCTCAACTCTTTCTGGAGAGACCTTAGGTCTTCGGCACTCCTTATGACACAGCTAGTCAACCTGGCTATATGTAGGCCTTGGCAACAAAAAGAAGTCCCACACCCATACATTTGATGAAGGTACGGGGAGCCAATGACTGACCGAAGGGGAGAACATTGTACAAGTGTTGACCTGAAAGTAAAACATGAGGTATCTTGTGATCCTTGTGAAGTGGGATATGGAAGTAGGCATCTTGTAGATCCACTGTTGTGAACCAGTCTCCTTGTCTGATGAATGTTAAAAGGGTTGAGTTGCTTCAAATGATGATTGAATAAATAATAGAACACCAAATAGAAACAGAAAATTGTGCCATTGAAACACACTTTTATGAGAAAAACAGTCTCAAAAAGTAGTATTGGGTGGTTGTTCTTCACACTTGATAAACAAACTTCAGCTGGTCCAAAAAGCAGCAGCTAGAGTCCTTACTAGAACAAGGCAGACGTGAGGCTGATGATGAGCTTGTCGTTAAGTCAGGAATAAATTAGGCTGAACAATGGCGTCATGTAATCATATATAGGCGTGGGCTAATGTAGCAAAAATGTTGGAAGTGTAAAAGCATTTAAAAGTATTAGAGATAGACAAACTTATGTTTTCTAAAACTTGGCGTTACCTAGTTGCTAGTTCACAATGTCTTAGCTTACATGCACTGAATGTAATAAAATCAGATCCATTTTCATCATAAATGAAGTTAGATGTTTTAATCAAATTAAGTGAAATTGTCTTCTATCACTTGCACCTTCTTTATTTAGCATTAATGTTGAGTTCTATTACTGTATATAAAGTTCAACCCGTCAGAGTGGCTAGTGGGAGTGACTGTGTTTCCCGCCACAACTGAAATCCACCCACGTTTGGCAGGTTGGCGGGTGTTAATGTCAGACTGCTGCTGCAGTCCTCTTACCCAAGCTTAAGACCTTCTGTACTGATAAACCTGACGTAATAGAGACTGTTAAGTTCAAATGAACATTATCCAATTATTTATCCAAATAAATGTGGGTATTTGAAAATATAGATTAAAGTATTTGTGTTCCTACTACAGCCTTGACACACCTGAAAATCTTGAAAAGAGCAAAGAGAATCATCTGATGAAGAGTTCTTCTCCGAACCACTCTCTAAACAACTGCAAAGTCTGGTCAAGCTTGATGACTACCTCAGTATAGATCTGCTTCACTTCTTCCCAGCCATTAAGAAGCTGTCTATGAAGTTAAGCTCTGTTTGTCTCAGCTGCATGTGAACAGCTTGCTGTGAAACAACATTATAATTGCTTTATTTGAATTTGTAGCTGCACGGGTCTAATGAAAAGATAGCCACGCTTCATACTGATGTCTTTTGTTGTTTATTTGTTTCTCTGCTCTCTCTCTCTTTTAGCAGACACAGTGAAAACTACAAGAAATAAAACATAAATAATTCACAGTCTCTCCTTCAAATATCCATTGACAAAATCTGAATCCAATAACATACGTTCTTCACAAACTAATATAAACAACATTAAACACAAAATGACTTGAAAATGAATTACCGTGTGCGCCCTCTTAGACCATGCAGATAAAACTTTCCATGTGCACATCTTTCTTAAAGAACCCCTAGCCTAAACCCATTTTTAAAGATTTTTTTAAAACAGTGAATATTTCTGACTTTGACAGAATTACAGAATTAATAAAAGGAGCAAACACTGTTCTCCATGATGGTGGCCAATTTTAACCAATAAAACATCAATATCTGATCCCCTGTAATTCTCAATAACAGCAGGTGTTCATTTTACAGGGTTAATGGGTTAAATGAGATAATTAGTTGACTAACTATCTCATTTAACCCATTAACCCTTTCAACACTGAGTACATCTACAACACAAATCATGAGTTATGACACATTAGTGTGTTAAAATTGAATTTACACAATAATAATAATTATTCATACTGCAGTGCATGATGGGAGTTTTTACTACCAAGTTACCCAGCATGCACTGCGGCATGAATCATTTTGTTTGTCACCTTTGTTGAGAATCGTGTGCTGGTTCTTTGATGTCTGTGTATCAAGTTCATAAGCAATTTTTATAGTTTTTTTAAACTCATGAGAGCTGAAGTTACTTGGTCTGAAATGACACTTTGGTTCAGTAGTGAGATGTGACAGTGTTTTGAGTCAGGATTGCTGTTAGGGTGTGTGTGCATGTTTTCCCCCAGTTATGTCACTTCTTATATTCATTGTTCTTTAATTCATCTTACCTACTGATGTGAGAGTGTCTCTGCTCATCATATGACCGCTGCAGAGAAAGAGCTGTGATCAGAAGACTGAATACAAACGACACGGAGCAGAGAGCAGACAAACGCGGTCAGTAAACTACATCAGTGGGGTTTTTTTTTCTCACACTGTGGTTCTGACAGGTTTGTACAGAAGTTTCACACTAAGTGAAGATGCTGAGAACTGCTGGTTGTGGTCACACTGTGATGATGTGAAGAGATGAATATGTGTTTAGAGTTAAAACAACAGTGAAGCACAAGAAAAATATTCATAGATTTGAGACATCTTTTAGACATTTTAGCCATTTAAGCCATTTTAGTTGAAGACCCCTGGTCTAAAGCAACTAAACGAACACTGTAAGGTTACAAATTTATGTCATTCTGCATGAAGCAAGAAAAAAACTGATCTGAAAAATAGATGCAAGCTTCACTTCAAACTCTTTTTCTGTAGTACTTCCTCTTTCACACTCACTTCTTTAAATGCTCACACTTGACTTTTCATATGCTCTATTTCTTGTGTTTGGGCCAAGTGTGAGAATGAATTCCACGAGTGTGTGTACAACTTTTATTTACCTGATGGGACACACAGTGTTATAAAAACTCATCTTTACATAGCTTTTATTTTTATTTTAAATACTTAAATCAACTTTTAAATGTCTGTTCAGAACTCTATAACAAGACACAGTTTAATTGAGACAAGGCTCTACAATTTAGGGTACATGTCATGTCCATTAATGAATGAATTTAAGGTAAATTATCTTCACAAAAATAATTTTTCAGTATTATAGCCTTATAATTATAATTATAGTAATATAGTAATATAGTACTTGATGATGTACTTGATGATTGCATTAGGATCAGCTTTCTTAGACATTCTGAACTCCGTTGGGGTTAGACAACACGTCTCTGGACCTACTCATTGTCAAAATCATACTCTAGATCTAATACTGTCACATGGAATGGATGTTAAAATGGTTGAGGTCCTGCAGCAATGTGATGACATTTCAGACCACTATCTAGTCTTGTGTGAACTCTGTATAGTTAAACCTGTAAACTCTGCACCTTATTACAAGTATGGTAGAACCATCACTTCCACCACAAAAGAAAGCTTTCTAAATAACCTTCCTGACTAATCTCAATTCCTTAGTTCATCCAATACGACGCAAAAACTTGATGATATAACAGAAACTATGCACTCTCTTTTTTCTAGCACTTTAGATACAGTTGCTCCTTTGCACTTAAAAAAAGATAAAAGAAAACAATCTGACTCCATGGTATAATGACAACACACGCATCCAAAAGAGAGAAGCCCGGAAAATGGAGCGCAGGTGGAGAAAAACTAAATTAGAAGTATTTCGTATTGCCTGGCGGGAGAGTATCCTGTCATACAGAAAAGCATTAAAAATTGGAAGATCTGATTATTTTTCATCCCTTTTAGAAGAAAACAAACACAACCCCCGGTATTTATTCAGTACAGTAACTAAATTAACAAAAAATAAAGCATCAACAGGTGCTAATATTCTCCAAGAGTATAGCTGCAATGAGTTCATGAATTTCTTTACTTCTAAGATTGGTACCATCAGAGATAAAATTGTAACTATGCAGCCGTCAACTACAGTTTCACATCAGATAGTGAGCTTTAGATCCCCTGAGGTAAAATTACACTCTTTCTCTACTATAGGAGAAGAAGACTTGTTAAATCATCTAAACCAGCAACATGTATGTTAGACCCTGTTCCATCTAAACTATTAAAAGATCTGCTTCCAGAAGTCTTAGATCCTATTTTGACCATTATTAATTCATCATTGTCATTAGGATATGCTCCCTAAACATTCAAACTGGCTGTAGTTAAGCCTCTTATTAAGAAACCATATCTTCACCCCAAAGACTTAGTAAATTACAGACCAATCTCTAATCTCCCTTTTCTGTCATAGATACAAGAAAAGGTAGTAAGAAAATTTTATTTTTGTTTGCTTTGAGTCAAGTAGTGTTGAAAGAGATGAGTTTTGATCTGATGGTTGAAGATATAGTGTATAATTTGACTGAAATGATTCAAGTCTTGATTCAGAGCTCTGTCTGGAAGTACTTGACGTACTCTGTATCAGGTGAACATCATCATCACTGAAATGCAGACATGTACATCCCTCTTTTTCACACATTATTGTAGCACAGTTTGTGCTGAATACAAAATAATTACCAATAGTGTGTTAAAAGAAGCAGAAAAAAGCACAGATGTCAGGGCGTCTCAAAACATCTCAAGGGCCCCAAAATCACCTCGGACCCCAGAGGGTTAAACCTGTATGGATTCTGGTTTTGGATTACCCTAAAAAACTGCATTTGAATTCTCCAATCTTCATGTCCTTGTGCTGATCGTACCTTGACTCTGAATCATGACAACATTTCTGTCCAAAACTTTTTTTTTTTTACATTTTCTGAAAACTTCTAATGACATTTTCTCACACATGAGGTATTTGTATGTCTGTAATGTGTCGTGTTGGATCTGACTGTATGTTTCAGGAAGTCTTGAGACTTTAACACAGTCTGTGTTTAACCGTCTGTCACCATTCAGTCAGTATGGAGCTCAGTCAACTTCCTCTTGTGTTCTGTGAGTATTGCTTTCTCTGAAAGGATTTCAGTTTTTCATGCTTTATAATAATGTTTGTTGAATCAGTTCTGCTGGTGTTTGTTCAGATGTTTAGTGTAGTTTCTTTATTCCTCTGCTTGTGATCAGACTCTTGATTCTCTGCTATGTATGGAGATGAAAACGGTCAAATATTAAACTGGTGTCTCAGTGTTCATCTGCACACATATATGCAGTCCTCCATACAAAATCTTAGTATGACTTCATCTTTATTACTGCACTGAAAAAAAGGTTTCAATGATCCAATTGAAACGTAACACATTTTGACCTGATCGATCGTTATCCCCGTTCAAATCTACCCTCTGCCAAAATCATTATTCTTTTTCCTCATTACAGATCAGAAATATGTTTATTTTCAATAAGAATGACATATTAAAAAAAAGAAAAATAATGAAAATAAAGTCTCAAGTGCAGAATTAATAAATACTATTTATCAGGTTTGTATAAATAGAATCTACTGTTACATTAATTTCAAAGAATTTGCAGCTATTTTTATATAAAGTAAAAAGAGCCTATTGTTATTTTCCTCTTGATGTTAGCAGCATCTTGATAATAAAATTCTAAATAGAATCTATTTGTATTTATAACGTTAACCCCCTCCGGTCCCTGGTACTACTTCTTCACCCTCATTCTTCTTATGGCTCTGTCTGAAGAACATTTCAATAGATGGCACAAATCTCCCTTTCTATAAAAAACATCTATTGCTTAGAAACTAGTAGAGTATTAGTAGACTGGTAGAGTTACCTTTTTAGTGTTTTTGCAAACTTATATACTGTCAGAAAAAAAAGTCCCAGTTCTGTCACTGGGGCAGTATCTTTGTACCTTCCCTCTAAACAGTATATATTACATATCTGTATCTTTTCATATGTCTAATGTAAATGTACACAGTATGAGCTCAATGCTGACATTCTCTTTGTGTTTTAGTGCTGATTTCAAATATCTACTCTGGACAAACTCAAGGTAAATGAATTTATATTTGAATATGAGAGATTTTATACTTTTACAAACCAGCTATTACTTTTTTTTATTATGATTTTAAATTATTATGTATACACCTTGTTAAGTTATTTTATGTTGTGACTAGAGGAAGAAATTTCATTGAACCAATGGCAGTGACACTAAAAATATTTTTCCTCACAATAATGAACTTCTTTTTCATAAGACACTAGTGACTATAACAGCTAAGGGGACCACACTTCAGTTTAATCTGATATAGCATGTACTTTAAAGTAAACTGTTTATACAGTAAAAACAGCACATTTCATAATTCTATTATTTACATATTTTTTTAAATTTTTTAATTGCCCTTTTTATAACTCAGTCTAAAAACCTAAATGAAAGAAAATAGGATTCTTATCCTGATCTCAGAATGAAGTCTTAATAATCAGACATTGTAAAATATATTGTCATATGTTTCTCTCTTTTTTTATTGACACATACTGTATTATTGTCATGATTGATATGAGAGGTTTTTTTTTTCTTTTTTTTTTCTGAATTATTACCAAGTGACAACCTAAACTAGTTATTTAATCAGATCTTACATGTGTTTATTTAGGGCTGTGGCTGAAGAAAACTGTACACTGATTTTTTTTTTTTTTTTTAAATCCAATTAGAAAATCATTCACACCTATATTTTAAAACTTAAGCCAATAAAAAATAAATAACTTGCACTAAGTATATTTGTCTTGTTAATCCATGTTTTTTTAGTTTTGATCTAAAAAAGACAAAATGTGATGAAAACATAGGTTATGTAATATTATAAATTACTTATATATATATATATACTTATATATCTCCACACACAGACATCAAAAAGCAGGAAATGAATCTCAAAAATGGTGAATCAACAAAATGCTTTGTGGACTATAGTAGAAACTCCCATCATGCACTGCAATATGAAAAATTATTCCTAGCTTAAAATGAATGAATAATAGGATACAAACTAAAAAAGCACACACAAAAATAATCAAATAATCAAAATGTGAACATTAACAAGTGAAAACAACTATGGCCAAAATTATACGAAAGTGAATTATATAGCATAGCTTTCAACTTTACATACATATAACTTTTAACAAGCATAAAAAATTAAATGGTTCCTTGTCCTTTTTAACCGAAACATCACAGATTCTCGTGCTGGTGTTGCTGAAATCTGAGATGGTGATAGGCTGCTATTCCCCAGGGAAACCGTGAACTTCAGACCGATGCGTCGTGTTTCACTCGTAGCTGAAAGAAGACGCTGTTCTGACTTCATAACCTGTTATAAACAAAGAGTACAGAGTTTTAAGAAAATATTTCAACACCCTAATTAATTTGAAGAAGTATTATTATCTATAAAGTCAGTTTATGTTTTGCAATTCAAAGCGTGAGAGTTTTTGTCACATGAACCGACCGTTGATGACACATAACTCTCGTCTGTATGTTGTGTGAAATACAATCATTTACAGCACAATAAAAGACTTAGATGAAATAAAATTTATACAAACCTTACTTTCTAATCATCTCATTAACTTGAAGTCTTTGATGACTTGTGATTTGACTCAAGACTTACTTGTGTCTGGAAAGGAAAGGTTCCTCCTCTGATGAATTCAGCTGCTGAGATCATGGGTGAAACAAAACTTACACTTTTACTTTTTAACCCCAGGACTACACTCCTCTGATCACATTATACTTTGCAGTATATTTTCATATATTTTGAACCCAATTCCAGGAAGTGAAGGAACATATCTCTGGTCTGCTCAAAAAGCTTGTCATTCAAGAAAGCTCCAGTTCGTATGCATCTCCAGTGGTGACTGACGGGAGTCTTCGGCTATGCATGGACTATCTGGAAGCTCAACTGTAAAACAAGGCGCAACGCATTCCCATTGCCCCGGATAGATGAGAGTCTGGATGCTTTGTGTAAGGTACCAGCAGATGTCGTTTGGCCTATGTAATGCACCAGCAACATTCCAGCGTCTCATGCAGAGCATAATGAGTGGCCTGGTCTTCCAAATGCTGCTAGTCTATTTGGACGATTTACTTGTGTATTCAAGTACATTCGAGGGACACTTAGTGAGGCTTGAGGCTGTGTTATAGAGGTTGAGGGAGGCCGGACTTAAGGTAAAGGTGGAAAAGTGCCACTTCCTGCAGTCCGAGGTAAAATTCTTGGGGTATGTGGTCTCTGCTCAAGGGGTATCTACAGATCCAGACAAAGTGAGTGCGGTGAGACAGTGGCCAGTTCCCCACACTTTGAAGGAGCTGCGGTCCTTTTTAGGATTCTGCAGCTATTATCGGAGATTCATCGAGGGCTTCTCGAAGGTGGCTGGTCCGCTCCATGATATCGTAAACAAGTGTGTCCACCAGGGGAGTGTTATTCAGGCTAACAAACTGTTTAAGGGCTCCTGGACAGCGGAGTGTCAGAAAGCCTTCAAGCATCTCAAAGAGAAGCTTACATGTGCTCCGACACTAGGCTATGCAGATTTTACCCTACCTTTTGTGCTGGAGACCGATGCCAGTAACCTGGGATTAGGTGCTGTGCTGTATCAGCAACAAGAAGGAAGTAAGACTGTGATAGCCTATGCAAGTCGAAGGTTGAGGGGCGCAGAGCGGAACGACAGGAACTACAGCAGTATGAAGCTGGAGCTTCTGGCACTCAAATGGGCTGTGGTGGAGAAGTTCAGGAGTTACTTGCTGGGATCCAAGTTTACTGTCCTAACGGATAATAATCCTCTCTGCCATCTCAACACGGCTAGGTTGGGAGCCATTGAACAGAGGTGGGCTGCGCAACTTGCAGTATTTGACTTCGAAGTGCAGTACCGCCCTGGGAGGTGTAACACCGCAGCTGACGCCCTCTCTAGAAGGCCAGGACTGGAAGGGATGAACGTGGAAACTGAGGATTCAGAGTACGATGGATGTGTAGCTATTTGTAGTGGGCTTCGTATAGGGACTGCAGTCGGAGAAGATCTGGCAGTGCTAGTAGCGAGTCCTGGAGAGAGAGGAATAGGACTGTTACAAGCAGCTATGGAGGATAGAGAGACTGGAGAGGAACCCCTGGAGAATACTCCAATGTTACCTGGATGCACAAAGTATGATCTTCGTCAGTTTCAGGAGACAGATCCTACTATCAGATCCTACTATTTGATAAACAAACTTCAGCTAGTCCAAAACGCAGCAGCCAGAGTCCTTACTAGAACTAGGAAGTATGATCATATTAGCCCGGTTCTGTCAACACTGCACTGGCTCCCTATCAAACATCGGATAGATTTTAAAATCTTATTAATTACCTATAAAGCCCTGAATAGTTTAGCTCCTCAATACTTGAGCGAGCTCTTATCACATTATAGTCCTGCACGTCCGCTGCGTTCTCAAAACTCTGGCCATTTGATAATACCTAGAATATCAAAATCAACTGCGGGCGGCAGATCCTTTTCCTATCTAGCACCTAAACTCTAGAACAATCTCCCTAACTCTGTTCAGGAAGCAGACACACTCTGCCAGTTTAAATCTAGATTAAAGACACATCTTTTTAACTTAGCCTACACATAACACACCAACACACTTTTTATTATTCAAATCCGTTAAAGGATTTTTAGGCTGCATTACTTAGATTTGCTGGAACCGGGAACACTACTCCCTAAAATACGATGTACTTGTGACATCGTAAAAAGAATGGCATCTACGCTAATATTAGTCCTGTCTCTTTCTCAATCTGTTTTCACAGTTTGTATCCAGACTAGATGGTGGATCAGCACCCAGAGATTATGTTCATCAGAGACCAGAAAACCTAGATGCGCCCGTGGACAGATCACCAGATCCTGATGCACACACACACACACACACACACACACACACACACACTAAGTCATTTACACTATCTGACACAGTTGCGTTTAAAATTGAACTGGAAGTTAAGTGCTGGGCGTCCGGTCAGAGGAGAACTGACCCCAACTGAGTCTGGTTTCTCCCAAGGTTTTTTTTTCTCCATTTTGTATGCATGGGGTTTGTATGCATGGCTGTCGCCTCTGGCTTGCTTGGTTGGGGACACTTAACTTCTAGTGATTTAACGTTGAATTGATTACAGAGACCGTCTCTGCATTTAATAAGAAATTGGTCACTCTCGTCATTATACATCCCTTGTACTATTATACTGTACAGTGCTTTGATGCAACCTGTGTTGTTAAAAGCGCTATATAAATAAAAATGATTGATTGATTAATTGATTGATTGATTCCAGCAAATCTAAGTAATGCAGCCTAAAAATCCTTTAACGGATTTGAATAATAAAAAGTGTGTTGGTGTGTTATGTGTAGGCTAAGTTAAAAAAATGTGTCTTTAATCTAGATTTAAACTGGCAGAGTGTGTCTGCTTCCCGAACAGAGTTAGGGAGATTGTTCCAGAGTTTAGGTTCTAGATAGGAAAAGGATCTGCCGCCCGCAGTTGATTTTGATATTCTAGGTATTATCAAATGGCCAGAGTTTTGAGAACGTAGCGGACGTGCAGGACTATAATGTGATAAGAGATCGCTCAAGTATTGAGGAGCTAAACCATTCAGGGCTTTATAGGTAATTAATAAGATTTTAAAATCTATCCGATGTTTGATAGGGAGCCAGTGCAGTGTTGACAGAACCGGGCTAATATGATCATACTTCCTAGTTCTAGTAAGGACTCTGGCTGCTGCGTTTTGGACTAGCTGAATTTTGTTTATTAAGCGTGCAGAACAACCACCCAATAAAGCATTACAATAATCTAACCTTGAGGTCATAAACGCATGAATTTTATATTTCTGCATTAGAGGTTGAAAGCATAGGTCGTAATTTAGATATATTTTTAAGATGGAAAAACGCAGTTTTACAGATGCTAGAAACATGAT
This sequence comes from Puntigrus tetrazona, assembly GCF_018831695.1. NCBI lineage: Eukaryota > Metazoa > Chordata > Actinopteri > Cypriniformes > Cyprinidae > Puntigrus > Puntigrus tetrazona. The sequence continues at coordinate 6,694,182 of NC_056713.1, forward strand.
TTTCGAAGGAAAGATTGCTGTCCAACAGCACACCTAGGTTTCTAACTGATGATGAAGAATTAACAGAGCAGCCATCAAGTGATAGGCTGTGTTCTAGATTATTATATGTGGGGTTTTTAGGTCCAATTATTAGCACCTCTGTTTTTTCAGAATTTAGCATTAAGAAGTTACTCATCATCCAGCTTTTTATATCGACTATGCATTCTGTTAGATTCTCAATTTGGTGTGTATCACCAGGCTGCGCTGAAATATAGAGCTGAGTATCATCAGCATAGCAGTGAAAGCTAACACCATGACTCCTGATAATATCTCCCAGAGGTAACATGTACAGGTTGAAAAGTAACGCTCCTAGCACTGAGCCTTGAGGAACTCCATATTTCACTTGTGATTGATATGATACCTCCTCATTTAATGCTACAAACTGATAGCGGTCAGATAGATATGATTTAAACCATTGATTCTAATAGATATGATTCTAAAACCTGATTGGAAATCCTCACAGACACCATTTTTTTTCTAAAAAGGAATACAGTTGTGAGGATACTACCTTTTCTAGTATCTCCCTTTACCTTTTCTAGTAAAGGGAGATTAGAGATTGGTCTGTAAATCTTTGGGATCAAGATGTGGTTTCTTAATAAGAGGCTTAACTACAGCCAGTTTGAAGGTTGTCCATGTGACATATCATGCTTGTGACAGAAATATTAGCTGAAATATTCATTTTAAAGCATATTAATGATTGAACCCTTCTCTGTTTTAGATATAGTTGGAGGACAATAAGAGTCAAAGATTTGGTTTAATAATGAGAAAGTGAAATGAGATAATTGTGTTAAATACATTCTGTTATTAATCCCTCATAACATTTACAATAGAAAATATTTGTATTTTATAGAATATAGAAGAAAATCAATATATCAGTTTACATATTTTATTCAAATGTAAACACTGAGTTCTCAATGAAAATATTTTATCAGCACTTTATACAAAGTGTTTGTGACGCACTGAGCAACGAAACTCAACTCTAGTTGTTCTTTAAAACGTAAAATCTGCCGCTTGTGTTCAGAAATGATCATCATTTGCATATAAAGATTCAACTTTGTGCTGATCCCCCGATCCTCAAGAGAAAACAAGGCTTTCACACAGAAGAAATAAACAGATTATAATAAACACACGATTCTGATAGGATGTGGTTTGTATGTGATTTTCTTGAGATTTGGATATTTTCATAATAATAAATGTTACATGTAAAAGAAGTTTGTACAGCAACAATTTTAACAACAATAAATGACCAAATTCCACATGTGACCTCAAAAGGAGATTAGTACAAACACTGGATTGTGGTTTAAAGTGAGCTTTGAGTAAAAGTGTATTAATCTCATAAACTGTCTCATGTAGCATGATGCAGCTCCAGAACAGGTTCAGTTCTTCTTCAGTATCTAGTTTGTCATAAAACTTCACAGAAGGTCACAAGGAAATGTTTGGTTGTATTTATTTAGAAATGCTTTTGATAATAGTTGGGTCAATGTTTACTGGGATTGATGTGACTTGGTGAATGTTTGATTATCAGAATAAAGGCTGATAATGGCTGAATAAAAACAGAAGAATTATGATAAAAGAATAATAATGATCATTATTTCTCATATCTGGTGAAGGTGTTGAAAACTTCTGTTTTCCTTAAACTAGTTTGTCATGTATTTCTTTATTTCATCACATTTACAGGTAAATGCTATATAATTTTTTATTTTTTTTGGTGATATCTTGAAACTGCTTTTAAGCTTGATGATAAATATAATATTTTAATGTGAAGATCACATCACAGCCTTAAAAGTTGTATTCAGTAAGAACTTGTGATTGTACTTAACTACAAGAGAAATTATACACTAAAAAATATGTTCATGAAAGTACAAGTGCCTAAAAACTACTTTTTACACACCTCAGATTTACTCACAGATACCTCACTAAGATCTTCTGCTGGAAAACTTTAATAACTCATAATCCCACTAACTTTCTATTGACAGGTCTTCCTAAACTGACTCTGACAGCTGATCCTCAGAGTCCAGTGTTCACCGGAGACTCAGTTACTCTGAGATGTGAGGGGATTCAGTCACAGAATGGATGGGAGTTTCTCTGGAGAAAAGACTCAAACCCTGAATCTACTGAAGATCAAACTAAAACAATCAAACCTGAGAAAGTCTCTGATGGAGGAAAGTACAGCTGCAAAGCACGAAGAAGAGGAGGAAGATATTACACAGATTACAGTAAACCTGTAACAGTAACAGTATACGGCAAGTATTTTTAACAAAAAACTGAAGAGACACTCACTTAGTGAAATAACAGAATAACATTTCAGTCTGCTCTGATTTATCATCTATCTTACAGTTAACTGTGTTCGTAAAACAAAAACTATTCATTATTTTCATTGTTATTTTGTCGTCATTGTATACAGAAAGACCAAAACCCAGAGTGAACATTAAACCTGATCAACATGTGTTCAGAGGAGAAACAGTCACTCTCAGATGTGACATATATGATAAAGGAGTCACTAGCTGGAGATACAGCTGGTATAAAGATAATTCAAGAAGAGTTTTCAGTGATGGACAGGAACACACATTCAGTTCTGTTACTGAGTCTGACTCAGGTGAATACTCCTGTGAAGGATCAGAGATCAGAGGATCACGCCGGTCACACACGAGTGATAAAGTTACTCTGAAAGTATCAGGTGAGATTCATCTCTTCATAAACACACAAACACATGTCTAACATGTTATTAATGAGAGATTTCTCTATTTCAGATCCCAAATCAGTTTTAAGTGTTTCTCCACAGAAGTGGTTGACTGAAGGAGATCCAGTGACTCTGATCTGTGAGGTTCACAACTTCTCTACAGGCTGGACGTTCAGCTGGTTCACTTTAACTGAATCACCAGGTAAGTTATGATGTGCTTCATGTGGAAACATCTGAATTAGAGATTCAGTCCAGAATATCATTTAATATATTGTCTGGTTTTACAGGTGGTTATCATCTGCTCTCAGACAGCAGCAGAGGAGCAGGAGGAAGATACAGGATCAGTTCTGCTGCTGTAGATCACACAGGAGTTTATGTGTGCAGAGCAGAGAGAGAGAAATCATCTTATAAAACACAGTACAGCAACAAACAGCTGCTGTGGGTCACCGGTGAGGTCAAACACAACTTAAACTACTGGTTCATACTGAATAAAGAGAGTTTGTATAAAGCTGTAACTGTGTTCTCAGGTGTTTCTGCTCCAGTCTCTCTGAGGGTCAGTCCCAGCAGAACTCAACACTTCACATCTGACTCTCTCTCTCTGAGCTGTGAAGACCAGAGTAACTCTAATGTATGGAGAGTGAGAAGATACACAGACCTCTGGGGGCTGAAGGATTGTTCATCAATACCTCGAGGATCACACACAGGATCTACATGTACAATCAGTTACGTCTCTACATCACACACTGGAGTGTACTGGTGTGAGTCTGAATCTGGAGAGAAACATCATCCTGTTAATATCACTGTACACTGTGAGTCTGTGTTTCTGTTTTATTCATTTAACTGGTGTGTTTACAATTATTGCATGAAGCAGGATGATTAGACAAGTGCATTAATCATCAGTGGACAAAAACAAAACAATAAATAAATAAATAAATAAATAACAATTATACAGTCAGTGTATGTCTGCTGTGTTTCTGTAGCTGAAGTGATTCTGGAGAGTCCTGTTCATCCTGTGACTGAAGGAGATAGTCTGACTCTACACTGTTTATATCGATACACTCCATCAAACCTCAGAGCTGATTTCTATAAAGATGGATCACTCATCCAGAATCAAACTACAGAGATGATCATCTCTCCTGTCTCAAAGTCACACGAGGGTTTCTACTCCTGCAAACACCCAGAGAGAGGAGAGTCACCCAAGAGCTGGATCTCAGTCTCAGGTGAACACTGCTGTATTTATAAGCTCACTTTTTTTTCCACATACCCTCATTCATATCTAGTACACTATAAAGTGCTTGTCTGTGTCTTTTTCAGGGTTTCATTCAGAATCTCAGATCTCTGTTCTCTGTATATTCAGTTCTGTACTGGCAGCTTGTCCATATCTGCTGGTGACAGTCGTGCTGATTTTCAAATGCTGCAGAATGAGAGGTAAATCATGACTGATTTATTATTTAAAGCATTTTCTTTGCTCACTGGGCTTATTGTGAAGTGTGAGTGTTCATTTTGGTATCTGTCTTTTAGAAAAAGACATGTTTGTCAAACAACTTTTCACTTTTCAGAAAAGCCAAAAATATAGAAAGAAAAAACAACATATAAAATGTTAATGCTGAGAAGATTGCTCCTATATGTATTTCTCAGACAGGGTTGGGTATGAGCACAGCATTCGATAACATCCACGTGCTTTTAAAAGGGTTAAAGATTTAAAGTTAATGAGAAAATTAATCATTAAATAATGATCGTGCATTAGTGATGAACACCAGACGGTGATGTTTTATTGGTAAAAATGGTGAAAATGATAAAAACTAAAGCAAACACTAACGGTCATTTTAACCAATAAAACATCACCATCTGATCGTTTTTAATAACAGCAGGTGTTCGTCACTAATGCACAAACATAATTTATTTAATAACTTTAAGTCTTTAACCCTTTAAAAATCTTGAACAAAGTACTTGGATGCTGTACTCAGACAGAACACCGGTTGCTGAGACAGTGATAGTTAGCGTGTGTTCTGTTGCTAGCTAATGTAAAATTACATTTTACAGATAATGTTTCACAATAATTATCCAGAAAATATCTGTAACTGTATATTTAGTCTTTTTTTTTTGCCATAGCCATCTCCTGAAGAGACACTGAAAACCACCAGAGGACACTCCTCTCAGGTCATAGTAAAAAAAAACCTCTCTGTCCGCTCCAGACCTTTGAAACTAAATATTCTGATATAATATCTCATGTGTTTGTTTGTTTGTTGGTGTAGTGGGAATTTTCCCTCCAGTGTAGGGCTTGCAGTAATATTATGGTATCTTGGATAACTAGAGAAATTACAAGACCTCAACAAGTCTTCAACCCCTAGTACATTTAATTTCTGAACTTAAAGTATGTTTTTATTTAGTAACAACGACTGAGGATTGAAGGACAGTAATTTAATAACGTACACGGTAGCTCTCTGTGTATTAATACTAACCCTACTTTTCCTCCATCAGCACAAAAAGTGCAAAAGTGTGTTTATTTGTACAGTGTTTGGTAGATGAAAAGAATAACACAACAATAACACAATAAAGAAACCAAAATAAACTCTTCACTTGTGAATTGAGAAATGGAGTGTATGAAATAAATACATTTTGCTTGATTTAATTTGTGTTTGAGTCTCTTTGTTATGAGGTCTAAAACAGTAAGTAATCAGGATCAAGAAAACAGTTCTCTCAAACGTTCAGAAGATATTCAGTTGTAGTAAATTTTTACATTTCTCTTCAAAGACTTTTATGTGACACTCAACATAATATGAATCTTTTACCTCACCACAGAACTGGGCTGGTATTGAAGTGTCCGTGCATGGCAGGGAAATAAGTACAACTCCTGGGAATCTGTTCAGATCAAGTCTTTTCAAAAAAAAACAAGAAAGAACAGTTCAGAGAAAATCTGCAAGAATCACTGTCCATAAACCCAAAAAAATCACCTGTGCAAAAAATAACCGAATGCAGTTCTGTTCCCAGTTCAGTAAGTCCGTTCAGGTCCACCAAAAACATAATTTAAAAGTCTTGAGACGAAGAAAATGTAAATGTCCAGAAAGTTAACCACAAAATAGAGACTACGGAAAACAGAAAAAAAAATTAACACTCAAAAGAGGAAAATCAGTGCTGTCAAAAAATGCATTAGAAAGTCTACAATACAGTTGGCATCCACACAGCGTCAGTAACGTGTTTTCTCCATTTCTAGCCATTTATATATCATGTGGTTCTTCCATTATAATCAGATAATTCAATAGGAATTATCTGTAAAAGGGCTTCTTTCTTTACCATAACACAAGATGAGGCTCTTTCTCTATATGGAAGAGTTCACTTTACACATTTCATAATTGTATTAAATGTATAGACCAGGTCTCAAAAACTGTATAAAAGAGACACCCTTTCAAAATTGTGGATAAATAAGATTGCTTCAAGCATGTGATGCTCCTTTAAACTCACCTGGGGCAAGTAACAGGTGTGGGCAATATAAAAACCACACCTGAGAGAAGTTGACTTAGTCCTAGTCAGCATTGTGTGTCTGTGTGTCCCACACTAAGCATGGACAACAGAGAGAGGAGAAGAGAACTGTCTGAAGACTTCTTCTTCTTCTTCTTCCTCCGCTTATCCGGGGCCGGGTCGCGGGGGCAACAGTCTAAGCAGGGACGCCCAGACTCCCCTCTCCCCAGACACTTCCTCCAGCTCATCCGGGGGAACACCGAGGCGCTCCCAGGCCAGCTGAGAGACATAGTCCCTCCAGCGTGTCCTAGGTCTTCCCCGGGGCCTCCTCCCGGTGGGACATGCCCGGAAAACCTCCCTTGGGAGGCGTCCGAGAGGCATCCGGAACAGATGCCCGAGCCACCTCAGCTGGCCTCTCTCGATGTGGAGGAGCAGCGGGTCTACTCCGAGCTCCTCCCGAGTGACTGAACTCCTCGCCCTATCTCTAAGGGAGCGCCCAGCCACCCTACGGAGGAAACTCATTTCGGCCGCTTGTATCTGGGATCTAGTCCTTTCGGTCATGACCCAAAGCTCATGACCATAGGTGAGAGTAGGAACGAAGATCGACCAGTAAATCGAGAGCTTCGCTTTGCGGCTCAGCTCCTTCTTCACCATGACAGACCAGTACAGCGACCGCATTACTGCAGAAGCTGCACCGATCCGTCTGTCGATCTCTCGTTCCATCCTTCCCTCACTCGTGAACAAGACCCCAAGATACTTAAACTCCTCCACCTGAGGCAGGAACTCCCCACCAACCTGAAGGGGGCAAGCCACCCTTGTCCGACTGAGAACCATGGCCTCAGACTTAGAGGTGCTGATTCTCATCCCAGCCGCTTCACACTCAGCTGCAAACCGCCCCAGCGCACACTGTAGGTCTTGGCCAGATGCAGCCAGCAGAACAACATCATCAGCAAAAAGCAGAGAAGCTATTCTGTGGCCACCAAACCAGACCCCCTCCGGCCCCCGGCTGCGCCTAGAAATCCTGTCCATAAAAATAATGAACAGGACCGGTGACAAAGGGCAGCCCTGTCGGAGTCCTACATGCACTGGGAACAAGTCTGACTTAATGCCGGCAATGCGAACCAAGCTCCTGCTTTGATCATACAGGGATCGGACAGCCCTTAGCAAAGGGCCCCTAACCTCATATTCCCAAAGCACCCCCCACAGGACACCACGAGGAACCCGGTCGAATGCCTTCTCCAAATCCACAAAACACATGTGGACTGGTTGGGCAAACTCCCAGGAACCCTCCAGCATCCTGAAGAGGGTATAGAGCTGGTCCAGTGTTCCACGTCCAGGGCGAAACCCGCATTGTTCCTCTTAAAGCTGAGGTTCAACTATCGGACTGATTCTCCACTCCAGTACCCTGGCATAGACTTTCCCAGGGAGGCTGAGAAGTGTGATCCCCCTATAGTTGGAGCACACCCTCCGGTCCCCCTTCTTAAAAAAACCTCATTTTCCATGGCCTCCCCGAACTCCTCCCAGACCCGAGTTTTTGCCTGCACAACCACCCGGCCAGCGGTCCGCTTGGCCCACCGGTACCTGTCAGCTGCCTCTGGAGTCCCATGAGCCAACCAGGCCCGATAGGACTCCTTCTTCAGCTTGCCGGCATCCCTTACTTCCGATGTCCACCATCGGGTTCGGGGATTGCCGCCACGACATGCACCGGAGACTTTACGGCCACAGCTCCGGACGGCTGCGTCGACCAAAGAGGTAGAGAACATGGTCCACTCGGACTCAATGTCTCCAGCCTCCCTCGGGATCCGGTAAGGCGGGAGTTGAAGATCTCCCTGACAGGGGTCTCTGCCAAACGTTCCCCACCAGGTGGTGATCAGTTGACAGCTCCGCCCCTCTCTTCACCCGAGTGTCCAAGACATGAGGCCGGAGATCGGATGATACAACCACAAAGTCGATCATCGACCTCCGCCCTAGGGTGTCCTGATGCCACGTGTACTGGTGGACACCTTTATGCTTGAACATGGTGTTCGTTATGGACAGACCGTGACTAGCACAGAATTCCAACAACAGAACCCCACTCAGGTTTAGATCGGGGGGGCCGTTCCTCCCAATCACGCCCCTCCAGGTGTCACTAGCATTACCAACGTGAGCGTTGAAGTCCCCCAGCAGGACGACAGAGTCCCCGGTTGGAGCACTTTCCAGCACCCCTCCCAAGGACTCCAAGAAGGCTGGGTACTCTACACTGCCATTCGGCCCGTAGGCACAAATGACAGTGAGAGTCCTCCCCCCAACCCGAAGTCGCAGGGAGGTGACCCTCTTGTCCACCGGGTTAAACTCCAACACATGGCGGCTAAGCTGGGGAGCTATGAGCAAGCCCACACCAGCCAGCCGCCTCTCACATGGGCAACACCAGAGTAGTGGAGAGTCCAGCCCCTTTCGAGGAGATGGGTTCTAGAGCCCAAGCAGTGCGTGGAGGTGAGCCCGACTATATCTAGCCGGTATCTCTCAACCTCCCGCAACAACTCAGGCTCCTTTCCCCCCAGAGAGGTGACGTTCCATGTCCCTAGAACTAGATTCTGAGTCCAGGGGTTGGGTTGTCGAGGTCCCCGCCTTCGACTGCTACCCAAACCACAAGGCACCGGCCCCTTACGGTCCCTCCTGCAGGTGGTGGGCCCACGGGAAGATGGCCCCACGTTGCTGTTTCGGGCTGAGCCCGGCCGGGTCCCGTAGGGCAAGACCCGGCCACCAGGCGCTCGCATGCCGGCCCCAGCCACAGGCCTGGCTCCATGGCGGGGCCCCGGCTGCGCCATACCGGGCGACGTCGCGACTCTAGTATGTTTTTTTTCCATAGGGGTGAAGTGGACCGCTCTTTGTCTGGCTTGTCACCTAGGACCTGTTTGCCTTGGGAGACCCTACCAGGAGCATATAGCCCCGGACAACCTAGCTCCTAGGGTCATTCAGGCACTCAAACCCCTCCACCGCGTTAAGGTGGCGATCCTCGGAGGGGCTGTCTGAAGACTTGAGAACCAAAATTGTGGAAAAATATTAACAATCACCAGAGAGATCTCCATCTCCAGAGATCTAGATTTGCCTTTGTCCACAGTGTGCAACATTATCAAGAAGTTCACAGCCCTTCTATTTATTAGATGAATAGCCTTTTTAAGTTTTATAACTCTTGTTTTACACTTCCCATTTTTAAAACCCCCTGAAACCATAATTAAGACTTTCTTGTATAATTTAAGACTTTATAAGGAAACATCAATTTTAATTTCTTTTAAAATGCAATAGTTTTATCGGTCTGCTTTCATCACAGCACCCAAACAGATCTAGAGCTGATCTTGATGTGCTTGTTTTAGATGTAGATCCAGGTCTGTATGGGATGTTTCTGTGTGTGCACCCGGACCGTGCTCCAGCTGTTATTTGACCACTGCTTTAGACAATAAAAAGCATTATATTAGCCACTTATCAGTGTACTCTGATCAGCTGAAATCATTAAAAAACAAGCCAAGCCAAATCAAAAGAAAAACTAAAATAAAATAGTAAGAATAAAGGAAATTACTAAGACATTTCAGCTAATAATTTATTCATGCCACAGTGCATCATGGATGAATTTTAATTGGTGTCACCCAGAATGCATTGCAACATGTTTTTTGATTATAACCATTATTTTTTTATTAGTAGTAGTATATTGTAATTATATAGCATTTATTAATTATTCTACTGTATTTATTTATTCTGCATTTATTAGTCTATCTGTAGTTTTCTTTTTGTTGTTGTTTGTTTTTTTGAACAATATTTATATGCTATTTGCAAATCTTAGTTAATATGCACAAGATTGACATCTACATTAATTCAAATGTGTAGTTAATGTACATCAGTTACTGTAATAAACACAGTAAAAACAAGCTGTACATACTTTGTGTTAGCTGTAAATGAACTACTGTTAAAACTACATTATTCAACTACACCAGTTAACACGAACAATAATTATGACATTTATTAATGTTCATTAAATTTAAGTTTAAAATGTATTAATACATTACAATACAACTCTAATTTAAATAATATTAGTTTATGTACTGTGAATTAACATGAAATTAATCATTTTATTGTTAGTATTAATTATTGTTTAGTATTAAAGAATTTAATGATTTAAATTATATTGTTCAGTTTTAGTTGTGTTAGTTAATGCATTTACTAATGTTAACCAAAGAGACCTTATTGTAAATTGTTGCAAACACTTTTTTATCTCCAACTGCTTTAAAAATATATATATATTTTAAATGATCTATAAGCATTTGTGAAATAACTATTTAAAATTATTTTACTATTAGAATATATTTTATGCATATTTCTACTTAATTGAACTGAGCAGTTAAAAGTAAAGATTTCTTACCATATTTTTTACTATGATACACAGAGAATTAGTTATCCTATATATTATATTACACTTGTTATTTGTCACGCCCGCACCACTATCATCAGATGAGCCGGTCACATGGTCAAGATCCAAACCACTCGATTACTGACTATCACCACCTGTAGCCTCTTACCCGCTCCCCTTCATATACACACGCTTACATTCACTTGACGGCTGATCTCAAGGTTGCATCCTTACCCGTGCTCTGCCTTCCAGTTTGTCTGCGGATTCACTCGATCTGCCGATCTTCAGAACCCTGGTACTCTCTTGCCCGTGGAAGGGAAGACGTGACAGAAGATTAGCCCTGTCAGTCGTTCCTCCAAGCGGTTCGGGAGTCTCTATCAGCGCCCCCCCAGCTCATCCAGTCCCATTGCGCTACCCACCACTTTCAGCGGAGACGCAACTTCCTGTGCGGGCTTCTTCCTTCAGTGCTCCCTGTATTTGGAGATGCAACCGCATCGTTTTCCGACCGAACGGGGAAAGATTGCATTTGTCATCTCTCACCTATCCGGAAGAGCGCTGCAATGGGCGGAAGCACTGTGGACGACCGACAGTCCCCGGGCGGCTCACTGGATAGTTTCATCGAAACCCGAACCCATGCTCACCGACCATTATCACCTCTCCAACCAGGAACGAGCCCGACGCATCAGAGAAGGATTATGCCTTTACTGCGGTTCCTCGACTCACATCATCCGCTACTGTCCTACCCGACCACCACAACTAACGGTGAGTGTCGCTACACTAATTCCCCTAGTCTCACACATTCCCCATATAGACGCTAACCTCTTTTTCCATCAACAACTTTTCCCAGTTAAGGTCCTGGTAGACTCCGGAGCTTCCGGGAATTTCATCTCATCCCATACATTGGCTAACTTCCACATTCCCCGTCACCGAAATTTTACAACTTACCGTATTTCCACTATTCAGGGCAGACCCCTCTCTAATGGTGTGGTGCGACATAACACAACGCCACTCACCCTCCAGATTGGCACCCTTCACATGGAGACAATCTCCTTGTTAGTACTGGAGGAGGCTACAGTGAATGTGGTTCTGGGTCGACCCTGGCTCGATCTACATCAACCCATCATCAAGTGGAAGACAGGAGAGATTCTGGAGTGGAGCCGACGCTGTAAGGAGAGATGTTTGGTTCCCCTGGCAAGGAGGTCCTTCAATCACATAGCCTGTCACTCCACGACCGTAGAAAGCCCGGAGAATCATGCCAGGTCTACATTCCCACCGTAATACCACCATTACTCAGACGTCTTCAGTAAAACTACTGCCACTCACCTACTTCCTCATCGTTCCTGGGATTGTGCCATCGACTGGCTACCGGGTGCCAAACTTCCCAGGGGTCGGATTTACCCGCTATCGGTCCCGGAGAGAGAGGCCATGGAGGAGTACATTCGGGAGGCATTACACCAGGGGTTCATCCGTCCTTCCACTTCCCCGGCCCCGCGTGCAGTTTTTTCTTCATCGAAAAAAAAGATGGAGGTCTTCGACCCTGTATTGACTACCGTGTGCTAAATGACCAAACTGTCAAGTTCGCCTACCCTCTGCCATTAGTCCCAGCCGCCCTCGAGGAGTTACGTGAAACTCGCATCTTCAGCAAACTTGACCTACGAAGTGCTTACAATCTAATTCGTATCCGCAAAGGAGATGAGAGGAAAACAGCTTTCAACACCCCATCCGGAGACTACAAGTACCGGGTAATGCCATACGGGCTCTCAAACTCACCTTTAGTGTTTCAGAACTTCATGAACGAGATCTTCCGTGACATGCTAAACCGGTTTGTACTGATATACATTGATGATATTCTCATTTATTCACCCAACCTCACTGAACACCGTAAGCATGTAACCCAAGTTTTCCAACGCCTGCGACAACACAAACTGTACCTCAAAGCGGAGAAATGCGAGTTTCACAAGTCATCCATGCACTTCCTAGGGTACACCCTTACCTCATCCGGAGTCCGCATGGATCCCCAGAAGGTAGCGGCTGTTCACAAATGGCCAACCCCGGCCACAGTAAAACAACTTTGCCACAGTAAAACAGCTTTGCCAACTTTTACAGACGTTTCATCGCGAACTACAGTATAATCACGTCTCCGCTTACCTCCCTCCTACGTCGGAACAGAAAGTCGATCGAATGGAATTCGGAGGCGGAAAGGGCCTTCTCAAGGTTGAAGTCCACTTTCTGTTCCGCCCCCACTTTACTTCATCCAGACCCTAGCTTGACGTTCACGGTAGAGGTGGATGCTGCAACACGTGGGGTAGGAGCCGTTCTATCACAACGAAAAGGGGAACGCTCTGTACTACATCCATGCGCCTACTTCTTATGACGTGGGTAATCAGGAACTACTCGCCATCAAGCTAGCCTTGGAAGAATGGCGCCCTCTCTCGTCTCTACCAACCCGATCCGACCCCAGAGGAACCTGAGACCATTCTACCCGCTTCTGTCTTTATAGCACCTATACTGTGGTCCCTAGACGAACAAATTCGAGAAGCTAGGCATGCCGAACCTGCTCCGCCGGGAGGTCCAGAAGGGAAGTTATATGTACCTTCAACACTTCGCTTATCCCTGCTGGACTCAGTTCCCACCTCTCTGGGCTCAGGGCACCCAGGTAACCACCGAACACTCTCCCTCCTCCAAAGCCGTTACTGGTGGCCTAACATGGCCCGGGATGTTGGCCGATACGTCAGGGGATGTCGCACCTGTGCTATTACGTGCACCCCACGCCGTCTACCCGAAGGAAAACTTGTCCCCTTACCCATCCCACGGCGGCCTTGGTCCCACATAGGTATCGACTTCGCCACAAACCTTCCACCCTCCAAAGGGTATACTACTATTTTGGTGGTGGTAGATCGATTCTCCAAGGCATGCAAACTCATTCCCCTATGAGGAATACCCACCGCGATGGAAACGGCTGAAGCCTTGTTCCACAATGTATTAGACACTTTGTACTCCCGGAAGACATTGTGTCGGATAGAGGCTCTCAATTTACCTCCAGAGTGTGGAAAAGCTTCTTCCAGCTGCTAAGCGTTTCCGTAAGTATATCCTCCGGCTACCATCCACAGACAAATGGGCAAGCCGAACGCAAGATTCAGAAGATCGGCAGGTTTCTCCGGGCCTAATGCCATCAACACCAGAGCGAGTGGAGCCAGTATCTACACTGGGCCGAATATGCCCAAAATTCCCTCCGACAAAGTACCACCGACCTAACCGCGTTTCAGTGCATCCTAGGCTTCCAATCTCCCTTGTTCCCTTGGTCCGGCAAACAATCGGAAGTCCCAGCGATAGAATACTGGTTCCGAGAGAGTGAGAGGGTATGGGACTCAGCACAGGTACATCTCCAACAAGCAGTCCGGAGACATCAGTACCACACGAACACCCGTAGATCCGACACCCCCTCTTACCAACCCGGGGATAAGGTCTGGGCCCCTCCTGAAAAAGAGAAATCTTGATAACAGTATATTGAGTAACTATAGACCGATATCAAATCTTCCGGTCATAGGCAAGATCATTGAAAAGGTAGTTCTGAATCAGCTGAACAGCTACTTGAACTCAAATGGTTATCTGAATAATTTTCAATCTGGTTTCAGACCGCACCACAGCACAGAGACAGCGTTAGTTAAGATAATAAATGATATTCGCCTAAACTCTGATTCTGGTAAAATATCAGTGCTGGTACTACTAGATCTTAGTGCTGCGTTTGACACTGTCTATCATAACATTCTTCTAGACAGACTGGAAAACTGGGTCGGGCTTTCTGGAATGGCTCTAAACTGGTTCAGGTCATATTTAGAGGAGGGGTTATTATGTGAGTATAGGAGAGCATAAGTCTAAGTGGACTTCCATGACATGCGGAGTCCCACAAGGCTCAATTCTTGCGCCGCTCTTGTTTAGCCTGTATATGCTCCCACTAAGTCAAATAATGAGAAAGAATCAAATTGCCTATCACAGCTATGCTGACGACACGCAGATTTACCTAGCTTTATCACCAAATGACTACAGCCCCATTGACTCACTCTGCCAATGCATTGATGAAATCAACAGTTGGATGTGCCAAAATTTTCTTCAGTTAAACAAGGAGAAAACTGAGGTCATTGCATTTGGAAATAAAGATGAAGTTCACAAGGTGAATGCATACCTTGACTCAAGGGGTCAAACAACCAAAAGGCAAGTCAAGAATCTTGGTGTGATTCTAGAGACTGACCTTAGTTTCGGCTGTCATGTCAAAGCAGTGACTAAATCAGCGTACTACCACCTAAAAAATATTGCAAGAATCAGATGCTTTGTGCCCAGGCAAGACCTGGAGAAACTAGTCCATGCCTTCATCACCAGCAGGGTGGACTATTGTAATGGTCTCCTCACTGGCCTTCCCAAAAAGACCATCAGACAGCTGCAGCTCATCCAGAACGCTGCTGCCAGGATCCTGACTCGAACCAGAATATCAGAGCACATCACACCAGTCCTCAGGTCCTTACACTGGCTTCCAGTGACATTTAGAATTGATTTTAAAGCACTTTTACTCGTTTATAAATCACTCAATGGACTAGGACCTAAATACATTGCAGATATGATCACTATTTATACACTTAACAGACCACTCAAATCACTAGGATCAAGTCAGTTAGAAATACCAAAGGTTCACACCAAACAAGGAGAATCTGCTTTTAGTTATTATG
Organism: Puntigrus tetrazona; assembly: GCF_018831695.1. NCBI lineage: Eukaryota > Metazoa > Chordata > Actinopteri > Cypriniformes > Cyprinidae > Puntigrus > Puntigrus tetrazona. The sequence continues at coordinate 6,709,462 of NC_056713.1, forward strand.
CTGCTCGCACCTGGAATCAGCTTCCTGAAGAGATCAGATGTGCTGAAACATTAGTCACTTTTAAATCCAGACTCAAAACTCATCTGTTTAGTTGTGCTTTTACAGAATGAGCACTGTGCTGCGTCCGAACTGTGCTACTTTGCTTCTTTTATTTTAAACTGTTTTAAATCAATCTCTTTTTGCTTTAAATTCAATTTATCTTAAATCAGTGTTTTTATTTTATTTTAATTTCTTTTATTGTTATTTAAATCTTGTAATTATTTTATTTCCTCTTTTGTAAAGCACTTTGAATTACCATTGTGTATGAAATGTGCTATATAAATAAACTTGCCTTGCCTTGCCTTGCCTTGCCTTGGGTCTCCACTAGGGACATGTGTCTCCGACTGCCCTGTAAGAAGCTGAGTCCCCGGTATATCGGTCCATTCACAGTCAATCACCAGATCAATGAAGTCACCTACCGACTCAACCTACCAAATCACTATCGTATTTCTCCTTCTTTTCATGTATCAGACCTGACATTATTACAGCATTCACTTCACGTACAATAGCTGTTTAATTTTCTTATGGCCCCTGAGCATTATAAAGTTATGAAACTAACCATATTTAAATACTTGTGTTCTGTTAGTAAAAAAATAATGCACTTTAAATATATAACACAATTACTATTAGACTCACTTATAAAAAAAAATTACCATTGCAACATTCAAGCTGTCCAAAAGCCATTCGCAATTTAAGGTATTTAATATACATGCAACAAAGTTTGGTGGGTATTCCTTGAAGTTTGAATCAAATTAAATAAAGACAAGATGCTGAATTCAAATCATTTTGAAAATGACACACTTCCTGCTTCCAGTTGGTGCCGCTTTAACTTTGACTCCTAATAGTCACATCTATGCGATTGGCATCATACAGCAAACAAACCCATAAAGTTTTAGAAAAATCTGATGTATGAATGTTATTAGACACTTCCTGTTTCTCATTTTTCACGATAATTTCATTGCACCACCACGGGCAAACCGTTCAAGATATCAAAAATCCCTTTGCAATTTAGCATCCCCATTGTCTTGAGAGCAAGTTCACAGAGTTTGGTGTCAAATTTCAAGTTTGCATGCGTTTTTTTAACCCTGAATGGCAGACTTCCTGTTTGGTGTTCATCCCTGAGCCACGCCGGGTCCCAACCTCGGGGACCGCAGATTTCAATGTTTGTGTCCAATTTTAAGGCCCCCAACAGCCCCAAAAGTCTTACAAGAAAAACAATGTACTGATGCTGTGGTGGATAAGTCTCAAATCTCAAAACGTAGGATGGGCTATTTCTTGGAAGATGATATACCCATGTGTTGGGTTGGAGGCTACAGATTACTGATGATGATTATTACATGGTCTGTCAGATTGTTTTGCCGCCTTGTTACCATGCCCAGGTTGTAAAATTGGCTCATGAGCATGTATGTTCTGGTCATCTTGCTCCTGTCTGCTGAGAGGTTTGTGTGTTTTGTAGCTCTATGTAGCTTCGCTCTTCCATTTATCACCCACCCTACATACTAATTATACTATCTATCAAACTAATCTAACAAATTCGACTGTTGTTCGTTTGCTTGCTTTTAGTCTAAAATTGCACAGTGCATTAGCTGATCAGCTTATTACTTTCGTTCCCACCTGTGTTTACGCGCCTATTATTGTTTTCTTTTCCACTCCACTTTTTCTCCCTTGCGCTCATTCGCTCCATTTTTACAAGAGTGGTAAGTAAATCTTCCATCATTCAGGGTGAGTAAATGGCTTCTCCTTGCACTGTCACTTGCACCACTTGCCACATGTATAGTTTATCTCTCTGTCAGTGATCAGGATTCACATGTAATAAATGCAGGGAAATAGCTAGGCTGACAGAGAAGATTTACAGTGGTTTTGGCATTCCAGTGGGCAGTTCATCACACACACCATGCACCACAAGTGATGGTGAAAAAATGGTGAAATGTAAGTTTACTTCTGTCACTTAAAGGCTTTTGAACAAGATTAAAATTAATTTCAAATTAAAATTTTATTTGTCACATACACATACATACATGGTACGACATGCAGTGAAATGTTTTTTTACAACTGTCCAGTGTCGGAAAGAAAACAAAATATCTATCTATCTATATATATATATATAAAATATAAAAAATATATATACAAAGAAGTGTACAAAGTATAAAAGGTAAAAAATAAAATAAAGTATAAAATATAAAATATAAAGTGGCTGTGTGAATGTCCAATGTAAAGTGACTAGTGCAATTTTGTCCAATGTAATTGTCCAATTGTAAGTGAGTATCTTGGGAAGAGGGGTGAACATGGGAATCCCGGTAATTAGGTGCTGGGTGTTCTCTGGTTCAGACTCCGAATGGCCTGCGGGAAGAAGCTCCTCCTCATTCTATCTGTGTTTGCCTTCAGGAAGAAAGCGCTTTCCTGAGCGCAGCAGAGAAAATAGTCCATTGTTGGGATGGCTGAGGTCTTCCACGATCTTCCTGGCCCTGGTACAGCACCGCTTGTTGTAGATGTGCTGCAGCACAGGGAGCTCAGTGCGGATGATGTGCTCAGCTGACCGCACCACCCTCTGAAGGGCTCACCTATCCTGCATGGTGCTGTTCCCGAACCAGGAGGTGATGTTTCCCGTCAGGACACTCTCGATGGTGCAGGTGTAAAAGTTCCTGAGCACCTGAGTTGGGAGTCTGAAGTCCCTTAAGCGCCTCAGATGGTATAGACGTTGCCTTCTTCACCAGGGTGTTGATGTGACAGGACCAAGACAGGTCCTGCGTGATGTGAACACCCAGGTACCGGAAACTGTCCACTCTCTCCACTGGGGTCCCGTTGATCATGATGGGATGGTAAGAGCTGAGAAGCTGGGAACTTCGTGCTGAAGTCCACTATGAACTCCTTTGTTTTGCTGACATTCAGGAGCAGATTGTTCTCCTGACACCATCTCTCCAGGTTGTTGATCTCCTGAAGGTAGGCCATCTCATCGTTGTTGGAGATCAGGCCCACCACGACAGTGTCGTCAGCAAATTTAATGATGGTGGTGGAGTTTGTAGTGGCCACACAGTCATGTGTGTACAGCGAGTACAGCAGGGGGCTCAGAACATAACCCTGAGGGGCTCCAGTGCTGAGAGTGAGGGAGGATGAGGTGTGTTTTCCCATCCGTACGGCTTGTGGTCTGTCGGTCAGAAAGTTGGTGATCCAGTGACGCAGGGATGGGCTGAGTCCCAGGACCTCCAACTTCGAGGTGAGTGTGGAGGGAACTATGGTGTTGAACGCTGAACTATAGTCCCTTTTCTAAAATCCAGGTGGCTTGTGGTTGTGTGGAGGAGGTGTGTGATGGCATCCTCCGTAGACCGGTTCTGGCGGTAGGCGAAGTGTAGTGAGTCGAGTGTGTCCGGTAGCGATGAGGTGATGAAGTCTCTGACGAGTCTCTCGAAGCACTTCATCACTACAGACGTTAGAGCTACAGGGCGGTATAATCATTCAGGCAACATGGTTGAGGTTTCTTCGGCACAGGAACAATGATGGACTGTTTGAAACACGAGGGGACTGTAGACTGTTTCAGGGAGAGATTAAATATCTCAGTGAACACCGGTGCTAGCTGGTCAGCACAGGCTCTCAGCACAGACTCTCAAACCTAATTTTTTTATGTAGGCTTATTTTATTTAACTGCATATGATGTATATGCTACTATGATCTTAGACTGACATGTTACTCTTTTCATGTATTATTTTCTTTGATAATATTGAGAATTGTGGTTGGGTTGTGTGTTCTTATAGATACTGATGGACGGATTGTATTATTGGACTCTGCAGAAAGAACACAGTCTGTCACAGTTGTAAGTGATTTGTTGTGAGGTACCTTTAGTTGCTTTTAGGTTTTTTGGTTTTTGCCAGATAATGTATACTTGAATATTTCTCCTGTAGGACGAAGATGATGAAGATGACGATGAAGAGACCACATCTGCTGTGACAGAAGTGGACAATGCTGGTAGATCCACTGAGGTATGATGCATACCATTATAATGTATTGCCCCTTTTTGCATTAGAGTAACAAACTGTCATTTTCCTTTCACAGTACATACCTAAGGATTTGCCCACAGATGAGGGTCCTTCAACCTCAGCACACAGTCTAAGCAGGGTAACTATTTGTGTCCAGGTGTCCATATTTTAATTATATTGTCTGAGCAAACAATCTCATTTATTATGAGCAATATATATGTATAAAATAGAATTTTACTTTTATTGTTTTTCAGGAAATAAAGAAATAAACTGCCTGGCAGACCAGTGCAAAAAAACGAATAAAAGTAATTTTGACAGATCCTGTCTCTCAAAAGTCCTCCGTCTCTGCTGGCCTGTAAAATCTTTAGGTGTTCCTCTGGGCCATCTTCCTCAATACAAGGAGGGTGGCTCTCTCCTCTTATAGTGGCAATATTGTGAAGCACAACACAAGCCACTATAATGTCATATACCCCTCTGGACTAACCCCAGAGCCCACGCAGACACTGAAACCGAGATTTGAGGATCCCTATAGTCATCTCCACCTTGGCCCGTGATCGGCTTTGAGCCAGGTTAAAGCGTGTCTGTGGTCCAGGCTCAGGTTCAGGGTAGGGTTTCATTAAATAGGGCAGACAAGAGTATCCTCTGTCCCCCAGCAAGTAACCATTGTACTGTCCTGTAATGATTGAAGTGTACAACACAAATATAGTAAAAAGGGAAAAAAAATTGTATAAAGTAAAACATACCCTGCTGAAATGCCTGGCATAATGACTCGCAGAAAATTCTGGCATCATGCACAGATCCTGGCCATTTTGCCTCGACATTGGTAATGATTTGGGTTGCCTCACATATTACCTAGTTAGTGGAAAAAGTAATGACTTTAATGATTTTAAGAAGGGAAAAAAAAAGTTGTTACCTGCACATTGATACTATGAATAGATTTCCTATTAACATAGTCTCCCTCATTTATTGATAGAGCTTTAATAGGAATGTGAGTGCCATCAATGCACCCAATTACATTTGGAAACCCTGAAACAGAAAGTTATGGAAGTATGAAGTGTGTGTGCTCATAATGAATACATGTATAGATATAAATAATATGACTGAATATTAAATATGCGTCATAGATTTTACTACAAAGGACAAACCTGCCACTCTGTGGAATCCGTCAAGCAGAGGTTTATGGCCAGGGAACTGTACAAATGTGGGTAAGAACTGTTTAAGACATACAGACATACTGTACGAACGGCTCGACGCACATGCTCTGAATCACCCACACTGTACAAAAAAATGGCTATGCACAAAATGTGCTATGCACAAAATGTTTTCTGTGCTAAGTGCAGAACTGTGGTTTGTCACATTTGCTATATCGTGTTAAATAAACCCTAACCTAACCCTTACCTAACCTAACCTAACCTAACCTAACTAAGGAATCTTTTAAAAAACGATAACGCTCTTTCAAATATTCATTGGGGTATGCAAACATATCAATACGTGGTCTTATAACCCTCTCCTGATGAAAAAAAACTCATATAATTTGTGCTTCTACGTCCACAGGATCCTCATCAAAAGAGGTCCTCATCAAATTTCCTTTATCTCATATAAGTACATATGTTTTGTCATGGATACAACATATGTCATCTTTTTGTCTCATTGGCTAGAGAGGTAAAACCCCCCTCTGAAAACGCCTATATTAATCATTGTATTCTGGAATAAACTTTGGAGAAAGGAAATATACGTCTCTGTGTGTCTTCTTGCTCCCCGGCTGTTACACCCTATGAGATCGAGAATTCGTCTAGAGGTATTCTACGAGAACAGTGGAAACTTAAACTTTGTTCATTATTTAACAGCATACTATTTAAAAGATGTATTTAGTTAACCCTTGAGTGTACTTGTCACGTCTTTGGACTCTTTTGTTGCTGTTCTTGTCTTGTACCATGTGCTCTGTGTGCCCTACCTTCCGTTCCTGTTAATTGTGTCATTGTCTTCAGCTGTTTCTTGTTAATTTAGTCAGTTCCTTTGTGTATTTAAGTCCTGTGTGTTTGTATTCAGTTTGTCCGATCGTTGAGGTTACATACTTGTGGTTTTTGTTCTGTCTGCCTGCATATTATTGTTTTGTCAGTTTGAAGAGATTAAAACTGTTTAAGTTTATTTACTTTGGTCGAGTGCTCCTTCACACTAAACCACAACGTGACGGTACTATTGTATGAAAGATGGTTTCAAGTGTGCTACAAGTGGTAACTAAATACTCTTTCAAAGACAAAAGTAGTACATTAAAAGTGAATTTTAGATCATATTCATGGTGTCTCAAAATAGCACAGTTAAGTACACTTAGATGATCTTACGTTTATCTTAATTTTTAGTATATTAAGTACAAATTATGGAAGTGTGCTTGTTTTTTACCTGGGTAAGAAACGTTTGTTAACTCTTCTCCAGAATTATAATCATTAAACAACAACAAAATTACAGAACAGAAGCGCCTTTATAAACTCTCTTTTGTAAACATTCCTGCATGCATTTTAAGAATAAACTTCTTTCATGACATATATCATTCTTTCATGACGGCTCAATACCTCGTGCAGGTTCACCCAGCGTGACCAATCGGCCGCAAACCACAGATACAGACAATTTTATCCATTCCCAACATAAATGCATTCAATAAACACATGAAATTTCACAGCAGCGTGTGACTTCTTCATACATCGTCCCCTGGCATCACCCACCAGTGTTTACAGACTCAAGTGATGATATAATAGGCATCATTACACAGAATGAACAAATAGTAAAGCTGCAGTCTGTATATTTTGCCTCTTTGTCACCATCTTTGAAAACCTGACATCGCAGTTCCTGGCAGAATTACATTTCTTGTGGGTTGTTGTGTTTTTTTTTTGAGGAAAACATTTCAGGATTTCTCTCCATGTAATATATTTCTACAGAGCATACAAACAGAGCATCACATGTTTCTAAAGCAGAGGTTCAAGATCCTGTTACTGTCCTGGAAAATTCAGCTCCAACTCTAATCAAACACACCTGCTTTTAGTTTTCAAGCGATCCAGGACAGTTGATCTCCAGGAGCAGGACAACCTTTTCCCACCTGATCAGAAATAAGAATTCTATCTAGAGAAAGTTAGGGTATGTCTAAAATCTCATTTTCTCCTTCAACTTCAATATTGTTCAGTGTCACTGCAGAGGTACTGACTCATGGTTTACATCCAAAGTTGAAGATCCAGAGAAGATCAAATGCCTTGAACAATGTAGGACTGTTCTGGAGTTGGAAGAGATAATGAGATTTTTTAGACATGTTTATGGCCATGCTGTGTTCTCAGCTCTTATTTATCACAATGTTTTTCCTTTGTTCTCAGAGATATACTTGTTGTGTTTCCTGGAGTTTTGATGTGTTTTGTCATACCACTTACCTTGTTGTGTAATTTATGACACATCCGTGTATTAAATATTTGATTATATTATAACACTGCCTGTATTAAGAAGAATGTCACACTGGTTGTGTTAAAATGTAATAAACACAATACGTTTTAAGAGTGTGCAAGAACTGAGTAGACTATTATTATGCATCTCTATATTTATTAAGTTTTCACAACAAACCATTACACACATAAATAGAAATGTTAACATTCTCAAATATAGTGAACTATACAGAAGTACTTGGGAGGAATTGTTTTTTTTAAATACAATACGTTTTAATTCCACATTTTATTTGTTCAAAGACATTGTCAAACAGTAAACTTTAAAATATTAAATAAAATAGTAAAATAGTAAATAATGTAAAAAATGTAAAAAAAAATATATGTTTTTGCTTTTGTATTTATTTTTACCAAATAAACAATAAAATAATACTATTTTAAAACAACAGATTTATACCTAAATATATTTTATAAATGTATTTTTGTGAGCAAACCTGAAGTTTTAGCGTTCAGTGTCACACGATCTATCAGGTAAAAAATTATAATATGTTGAATATTATGATATTTCTGAAACCTTACTTTTTATTATCACTGAGAAAAACAGTTGTGCTGCTTCATATTTCTGTGGAAATTTATACTTTTTGGATTCTTTTGTTTGTTAATAGGATTCAATATTTATTTGAAATATTACAAATGACCCTTATGATCAAAATAATGCTTCCATGTTTAACAAAAGTATTATTTTCCTCAAAATAATAATAATAAATATATACATTTTAAAAACTTTCTGTACAAAACAGTTTTTTTATTAAATAGAATTTAATATTTTTGTAATCTATTGCTTTACTAAAATATATATATATATATATATATATATATATATATATATATATATATTTTTATTTTTATTTTTATTTTGATAAATATTTTTAGAATTTAAAAGACAGCATATACAAAGAGCTAAAGTTTTCTATACAATAAAAATGAAATAAAATGTAAAAATACTTTTCTACATATACATTTACAGCTAACTTTAACTTTACCAGACCTGGTTTCACAATATAAAAGTTCCTTAATATTTCAGGGTTTTCACTAATCATCATTCCCAAATCATATTTCTTTCTTTCTTATTTTCTTCTTTTTTTCCTCTAACAATGAAAGATAAGCATGCAAACTTTTTGACTCACACGAGGGTTTGAATCTCTAATATTAAGTTCTGATAAATCTACTGACATCAGGTGCTCAATAAAGGTTATTACACAGCATTGAAGATCCTGGTCAGCTCTTCTCAACAGAAATCAGTATCCCGGGATTCTTGTCATTTCTATTTAACCTGAGCATACGTCACATCATTTGATCCAGCACCTGAAAATATACAGATGAGTTCAAAATACACCTTTTTGATTTTTAGTTTGATTTTATTCTTTTATAGATGCAGTTTGTAGAATTGTATTTTAGTTTGACTTACCTTGATCTGTTTTCAGTTTGAGTTTAGAGTAAAAACATTCAGAACTCTCCGCTTTTTATTCTCTAAAAGATGACATCAGTATATTATCAGTGCCTACTCTATGTCCAAAAGTTATATGAAATAGCAATATTTTTATAAAAGCTCTATAGCTAAGATTTGTTATTGTTATTCATACTACCATACCTTAATTGTTACTTAAATTGTAGTGATTTTAGCTACTGTTATGATCATAAGAGCATAGTTTTTGTTCACCTTTATTTTCTTTCTTTTTCTTCTGCTTTGTTTTAGATTTCAGTTCAATCTCAGCATATGTGAGTTCAGCAGGTGCACTAACACGGTCTACAATAAGAAAAATAAAACTTGATTTGCTTTGCATATATCACAGTGATAGAAAAAGATGATTTCCATAAAAAACTACACTGTTCTTACCATTATTAACAAGAACATCAACAGAGTCATACACATGAGCAGTTCCTGTGTATTAAACAAATGAAATGTTTTTATGAATATTTTTGTTTATTAAAATGTCTTCAATCTCAGTTTGTAAAGATCTATTGATGGTTAATGGGTGAAGACTGACCAGTCAGCAGTGTATTGTGTCGGCGTCACTCTGGTTCTGGTCTGATGTTTGATTCACATTAGAAGGAGATTTAACACCTGTTCAAATAAAACTTCTTTATTGGCATCAATGGACCCGGATTAAATGTCAATGGAAAATTTTCAATTAACAAAAAGCTCTTTATAGCAGACCTTCTGGATCCTTTATTTTGAAGAATGCAGTTGAAAACTGCCTAGAAACCTTCTAAACTCAGTCTAAAAAACATCTTTACCAGGTTTGGGAGACCAGTTAAGAGCAGAAAACCATCTCAACCAGCTGATTAGGAACAGAGTCAGCGTCTGTAAATGTATGATGTAAAATTAAAAAGACCTTTGTTGTTTCTGTAGCACCAGAGCAGAACCAAGAAGACAACAATGAAGACTGCAGTCAGTCCTGCTGTTACTCCAATTATCATGGGTTTGAGATCCTCAGATACTGAGCCTGTAGAAGCTGAGATATAGTTTAACATTTAGATTAGTGCTGTAAAGTGTCCAGAAATATTTCAATAGTTTATATTTCTTATATCTCACGTCTGACTGAGATCCAGCTCTTGGGTGACTCTCCTCTCTCTGGGTGTTTGCAGGAGTAGAAACCCTCGTGTGACTTTGAGACAGGAGAGATGATCATCTCTGTATTTTGATTCTGGATGAGTGATCCATCTTTATAGAAATCAGCTCTGAGGTTTGATGGAGTTGTGTATTGATATAAACAGCGTAGAGTCAGACTATCTCCTTCAGTCACAGGATGAACAGGACTCTCCAGAATCACTTCAGCTACAGAAACACAGCAGACATACACTGACTGTATAACTGTTATTTATTTATTTATTGTTTTGTTTTTGTCCACTGATGATTAATGCACTTGTCTAATCATCCTGCTTCATGCAATAATTGTAAACACACCAGTGAAATGAATAAAACAGAAACCCAGACTCACAGTGTACAGTGATATTAACAGGATGATGTTTCTCTCCAGATTCAGACTCACACCAGTACACTCCAGTGAGTGATGTATAGACGTAACTGATTGTACATGTAGATCCTGTGTGTGATCCTCGAGGTATTGATGAACAATCTTCCAGATCACTGTCTGTGTATCTTTTCACTCTCCATACAGTAGAGTTACTCTGGTCTTCACAGCTCAGAGAGAGAGAGTCAGATGTGAAGTGTTGAGTTCTGCTGGGACTGACCCTCAGAGAGACTGGAGCAGAAACACCTGAGAACACAGTTACAGCTTTATACAAACTCTCTTTATTCAGTATGAAGCAGTAGTTTAAGTTGTGTTTGACCTCACCGGTGACCCACAGCAGCTGTTTGTTGCTGTACTGTGTTTTATAAGATGATTTCTCTCTCTCTGCTCTGCACACATAAACTCCTGTGTGATCTACAGCAGCAGAACTGATCCTGTATCTTCCTCCTGCTCCTCTGCTGCTGTCTGAGAGCAGATGATAACCACCTGTAAAACCAGACAATATATTAAATGATATTCTGGACTGAATCTCTAATTCAGATGTTACCACATGAAGCACATCATAACTTACCTGGTGATTCAGTTAAAGTGAACCAGCTGAACGTCCAGCCTGTAGAGAAGTTGTAGAACCTCACAGATCAAGTCACTGGATCTCCTTCAGTCAACCACTTCTGTGGAGAAACACTTAAAACTGATTTGGGATCTGAAATAGAGAAATCTCTCATTAATAACATGTTAAACATGTGTTTGTGTGTTTATGAAGAGATGAATCTCACCTGATACTTTCAGAGTAACTTTATCACTCGTGTGTGACCGGCGTGATCCTCTGATCTCTGATCCTTCACAGGAGTATTCACCTGAGTCAGACTCAGTAACAGAACTGAATGTGTGTTCCTGTCCATCACTGAAAACTCTTCTTGAATTATCTTTATACCAGCTGTATCTCCAGCTAGTGACTCCTTTATCATATATGTCACATCTGAGAGTGACTGTTTCTCCTCTGAACACATGTTGATCAGGTTTAATGTTCACTCTGGGTTTTGGTCTTTCAATGACAACAAAAATGAGAATAACAAATTTTTGTTTTGAACACAGTTTTGTTTGTAAGCTAAGTGTATAGCTATTGTTCTCTTGCACTTACTGAGTGTCTCATTAAATGATATGTTCATTATGTAAAAATACTTGCCGTATACTGTTACTGTTACAGGTTTACTGTAATCTGTGTAATATCTTCTCCTCTTCGTGCTCTGCAGCTGTACTTTCCTCCATCAGAGACTTTCTCAGGTTTGATTGTTTTAGTTTGATCTTCAGTAGATTCAGGGTTTGAGTCTTTTCTCCAGAGAAACTCCCATCCATTCTGTGACTGAATCCCCTCACATCTCAGAGTAACTGAGTCTCCGGTGAACACTGGACTCTGAGGATCAGCTGTCAGAGTCAGTTTAGGAAGATCTGTTAATAGAAAGTTAGTGGGATTATGGGTTATTAAAGTTTTCCAGCAGAAGATCTCAGTGAAGTATCTGTGAGTAAATGTGAGGTGTGTAAAATGGGGCTGGACAGAAGGAAAAACAGGCAGATGTAGGCAGGATGTGGATGTAAATGAACTTCCCAAGTTACTGTATTTAAGTAGTTTTTAGGCACTTGTACTTTCATGAACATATTTTTTAGTGTATAATTTCTCTTGTAGTTAAGTACAAACACAAGTTCTTACTGAATGCAACTTTTAAGGCCGTGATGTGATTTTCACATTAAAATATTATATTTATTGTCAAGCTTAAAAGCAGTTTCAAGATATCACAAAAAAACAATAAAAGAAAATTATATAGCATTTACCTGTAAATGTGATGAAATAAAGAAATGCATGACAAACTAGTTTAAGGAAAACAGAAGTTTTCACACCTTCACCAGATATGAGAAATAATGTTCATTATTATTCTTTTATCATAATTCTTTTGTTTTTATTCAGCCATTATCAGCCTTTATTCTGATAATCAAACATTCATCAAGTCACATCAATCCCAGTAATCATTGACCCAACTATTATCAAAAGCATTTCTAAATAAATTCAACCAAACATTTCCTTGTGACCTTCTGTGAAGTTTTATGACAAACTAGATACTGAAGAAGAACTGAACCTGTTCTGGAGCTGCATCATGCTACATGAGACAGTTTATGAGATTAATACACTTTTACTCAAAGCTCACTTTAAACCACAATCCAGTGTTTGTACTAATCTCCTTTTGAGGTCACATGTGGAATTTGGTCATTTGTTGTTGTTAAAATTATCGCTGTATAAATTTCTCTCACATGTAACTTTCATTATTATTTCATTATGAAAATATCCAAATCTCAAGAAAATCACATAGAAACCACATCCTATCAGAATCGTGTGTTTATTATAATCTGTTTATTTCTGCTGTGTGAAAGCCTTGTTTTCTCTTGAGGATCGGGGGATCAGCACAAAGTTGAATCTTTATATGCAAATGATGATCATTTCTGAACACAAGCGTCAGATTTTTACGTTTTAAAGCACAACTAGAGTCGAGTTTCGTTGCTCAGTGCGTCACAAACACTTTGTATAAAAGTGCTGATAAAATATTTTCATTGAGAACTCAGTGTTTACATTTTAATAAAATATTTAAGATGATATATTGATTTTCTTCTATATTCTATGAAAAACTAATATTTTCTGTTGTAAATGTTATGAGTGATTAATAACAGCATGTATTTAACACAATTATCTCATTTCATTTTCTCATTATTAAATGAAATCTATGACTCTTATTGTCCTCCAACTAGATCTAAAACAGAGAAGGGTTCAATCATTAATATGCTTTAAAATGAATATTTCAGCTAATATTTCTGTCTCAAGCATGATATGTCAAGACCATCTTTCAGTTTCTGAGGAAATGATTTGAAACATCTAGATAATTTTATTCTCCTGGAAGCAGGTTCCATTAGTATCTAAAAAAAAGTTCTGCTGGTCTGGCAGATGTCTTACTGAACTGCAGTGTATTATCATCATAGTTGTTTATCCATAGGAGTAAATGTATGCATAAATATAAATACAAATATATATATGTAAATATATATATTATAGAAAACAACTAAATCTCAAACAGTGGATTCTTTATCAACAGTCTATCACCCAGCTCTAAATCTGCTCAGTGTTAAAGCATACACTCTAAAAAACACAGAAGGATCTTCAGCAGTTTTGGAGAGGTTCATGTGCTGTATAGCACAGATAATGTGTAAAGAACGGTGGAGCACCTTTATGATTCTTCAGCGGTTCTCTGGGGTTGCAAAGGTGTTATATAGCACCACTGCAATGTAAAAAAGCCATTAAGCCATACATTTTTACTGAACCTGTATTTTTGCACTTGGATGGGATTCATGCAAACAAAAATTCCAAATATGGGTTATCTCACTACATCTCACTTCATTATACATTAGGTTTCATTTTCTGCAATTAGTAAATTTTAATAAAAATTTTAAAAATCAAATTTGTGTAAAAGTTAAATTTTCTGGAATAATCTCTGAAATTTATTTACTAATTGTCATGTTATAGTTTTATTTAATTTTGTAATTGCAGTAAATTAAACTTAAATTTCTAATGGTACATCAGATGTCGCTCTAACTCATTTAGAGATACCATAAAAGTAACATCAGTAAATAGTTCTGTTATATAGCTCTGTCAAAAACAGGTCGATTTTGGTCTGTCTAATTAGTATTCCTGAGCTTCTCTTCTGATTGGCCTGTTTTTCTTTCAGAAGTGACACACAAGCAGGCCTCAAATCAAATATGGTTGCATACTTGATGCCACTGACAGACCAAACAAAACCACCATAAGGCTTGAGTTTGCACATTTCTTAAAAGACAACACTTTCTTGAACCTCTAAAGCATCTAAAGTTTTATTGACATTTATGAAATAATGTCTGTGTGCATGTGTGTAAAACAACAAACTGCTGATTTATATATAATCATGTGTTATTGTATATTCATTGCTGTGACTAGATGGGAATAATAATATCTCTGTAAAAATGTATTGCCTGAAGAAACTACAGAAATGTGTTCATCTTCATCATGACTAGATAGACACAGTGAGTTTGTGAGATCTGATTCACCTCATAGTAACAATCCTGTCAGATCATTGCATCCTCAAAAGTACAGTTCAGATGATCTGGTTTTATCTATTTAAATTCTTTCGGCGTGGGCAAAGCAGAGAAAGAGGTAACCTTTCCTGTATGAAGACATAAAGACTCCAGATTTGTCGTCTGAGCTTTGATTTTCTCAAAGGTGAAGCAGAATATAGAGTGTTTTACACCTATCATCACCATTTCGCGAGTTAGCACTTACATATAATTAATCATAATAGCAGTAAAAGTAAGCGTGTTTGGCATGCTGTCAAGGGAGGCTGAACTTGGTGGACTACGAGTCAGAGTTTTTCCTCTTGTCTGTGAAAAGTGGACAGGGCTCGGTGTCGACCCGATCCTGAGTGCCCCAAAAAGCCAATTAAGACAGCAGCCAAAAAACACGTGTAAGCAGCCCCCAAAAGCTACTGACTTAGCTAAAAAGGAGGATGAGCATGGATATGTTGGTTGAAATTGGAATGGTATTAGGATGATGTTATGTGGGTGTAGGAGAATGGGCATGGAATGTGTGAGGCTGAAATATGAGTGAGGAGGGGTTGTGAGTTAAGGTGGCGTCTCTAGCGGGAGTGGTCCACGGCAGTGGGTGCAGTTCTCGGCTAGGCGGTCCCACTGTAATGGAGCAGCATGTGGGAATGGCCGTCTCTGGCAGGAGCTGTCCACAGCGCTGGGTGCAAGCTCCCGGCTTTGCGGTCTGCTGCTAAAGTCAGTGGAGTGCAGTGTCGTCTCTAGCGGGAAGCGGTCCACGGCGGTGGGTGCAATGCTCCTGCCTGTGTTGGCCACTGCGGTGGCAGGTTTTGTATACCGTCATGTACAGCGGGAGCGGTCCACAGCGATGGGTGCAATGCTCCTGCCTGTGTTGGCCACTGCGGTGGCAGGTTTTGTATACTATCATCTACAGCGGGAGGCGGTCCACGGCGGTGGAGTGCAATGCTCCTGCTTTGCAGTCTGCTGCCTAAAAGCAGTAGGTGCATGTGAGCATCTCTGGCAGGAGTGATCCACAGCGGTGGGTGCAGTACTCCAGCTAGAGTGGTCTGCTGCTAAGGTAGTGGAGTGTATTAGCATCTACAGCGGGAGGCGGTCCACAGCGATGGGTGCAAGGCTCCTGCTTGTGTTGGCCACTGCGGTGGCAGGTTTGTATAGGGTCATCTACAGCGGGAGCGGTCCACAGTGAGTGGGTGCAAGGCTCCTGCTTGTGCTGGCCCTGCGGTGCAAATTTGTATCGCGGTTGTCACGGCGGGAGGCGATCCACGGCGGTGGGTGCAATGCTCCTGCTTAGGGTGACCACTGTGGTGGCAGGTTTGTTATGCCTCACGGTCATCTGTGGCGTGACAGCGGTGGATCACGATTCTCCTGCTTGGCATTGCCACTGCGGTGCAGATTTTGTATCTAACCGTCTATAACAGGAGCGGTCAGGCGGTGGCTGTAATGCTCCTGTATTGGATATCACGGCCGTCTATAGCGGGGAAGCGGTTCAGGGCGGTGGGTGCAATGTTCCTGCTTGGTATGGCCACTGCGGTGGCGGATTTTTAATATATGGCTGTTTATAGCGGGAGGCGGTCATGGCATGGTGGATGCAATGTTCCTACTTGGTATGGCCACTGCGGTGGATTTTGTATATGGTCATATACAGAGCTAAGCTGGCCGTTGTAGAGGAAGAGATGCCCTGCCTTGGGTGATCCCCTGCGGGGGTGGTAGGTTTGGAGTTCTGTTGGGACTGGTTAGGGTCTGGAGGGCTTTTTGATGAGTGATTGGTCTGAACAGATATGGCTTTTGTATGCGTTAGAAGACCAGCCGAGGGTTTGAATTTGCTGTTGGGAGAGACCTTTCTCTGCTGCAGTGATGGCTGCCCCTATTCTGAAGGAATGTGTGGAGAAATTTTTGTGGGATTCGGGTAAAAGAGGACTGATTTGAGGTACTTTTGGAACCAGAATCGAGATACAGGGTGGTTGGAATCATCTGTGAACAGAGGGTCAGTGGAGTTTTAGTTTGGGATTTCCTGTATTGGAGGAAAGCTAGAAGTGTTTGAAGGGAAAAGTAGGAGTTCGGAGGTTAAAAATATATATGAAATGCCCATTTTTGGACTGGTCGGTTTACTTTGTTTGATGCAAAAGGATAGAGTTTCTTGTTCTACGATAGATAGGTCAGAGATAGTGGGTTGAATATTTGGGTCAAAACTGGAGTTGACTGTAAATTCTGAACATCTGAGGAAACCGATAGAATGGTAGATGGATAGAAGAGTAGCCTCTGCGGAGAGGTGGATATACATTTTGAAAAGAATCTCAGGGTGATGGGCATCCTTGAGTTGGATTAGGAAGGATGCCTTCTTTGGATGCCCTTGATTAAAAAGTGAAGTCTGAGCATTGGTTATTTGAGGTGGTGATGCCATGAATAAGTTTATGGAAAATTGAATACCACTTAAGTAGCCCTTAATAGAACCGACTTGCAGATTTTTTTTGAGGTGTTAAGAAAGGAGATGAAAGAAGTGATACACAGCAGGGAAAAATCAGGGGTGGAGGTTATACCTTGCCTGGAAAGATTTAAAGCATTTCAAGCGGTCAGGTAAGATTGCAGGGTTTTGTGAGAAACTGCTTGTAGGATTAGTCGAGGGAGGCTTGAGGAGAGGGACCTTAAAGGATGGTGCACTGGAATATTTGTTGTCAATAGAGAAGAACCAGGGTTGCATAGGGTCCTGCTTCTGGCGCCAGCATCCTGGATTTCTGCAAGAATCTGTACTCTGATGGAATTGGAGACAGGGGTGGGGGAGCTACTTGTGGGGGTGGAGTTGGAGCTCACGGCGGCTCTGGCATTGGGATCTGGGGAAAAGAGTGGAAAAAATAGGGAGGGAAAGAAGAATAGGTGTGTAAAGATGATGAGGGTCTTGAACCTGGGTTCAGACTGGTAGCAGAAAAATAGGGGAGGAGGAGGGAATAGGAGGTGCTACTGTCCACATCTCTGGACTTTATTATTGTTTTTGTCTCGAGTCACGTGCTATCTGTGCCCTGCCTTCCCTTCGTGTTTAATTGTATTATTGTCTGCAGCCATGTCTCATTAATGTAGTTAATGTCCTTGTGTATTTAAGCCCTGTGTTTTGTGTTCACGTTTGTCCGATCGTAGAAGTCCCTCACGTGTGGTTTTTGTTCTGCCTGCCTGCCTATGTTTATTTTGCAAGTAAAAAAAATTCAATCTGTTTAAGTTTATTTCGAGTCTCGAGTCCTTTTCTCTCCCAAGAAACCACTGGAAGCGTAACAGCTACGGCTGGGATCTTCAGTGGAGAGCATCTGTGTGCCTGTGCTGGCACCTATGGCTGGCTGGGCTGTGGGACGGAAATGGGCGAGTTGGGTCCTAGAACAATAGGAGAAACTTGAGGCTGGTAAATACCGGACAGTGGATTGGGTGGGCTGGTGGCCAGGCATGGTGGAGAGAGACTTGGGCAGAGTACTGTTGTTGTGGGTTCATCTGATCCAATAAGCGAGGTGGTGGTACGGGCTGGGCTGATGGCTGGAACCGTGGTGCCTGCGCGTGGGTTGCCCGCTGGAAACTGGAGGAAGAGCTGCTTGTGTTTGGGTCCTGGGCTTTGCTGACACTAGCTGAGGGCCTTCTGCCGTCTCCTGGTGGGCGGAGGCTTAATACGGAGTGCAGAGGCTGACTTCTCGGGTCTTCCATGGGAATTAGGTGGAGGGTGGGTGGAAGCGAGCGTGATCTTAATCGCGTTGGCAAATGGATAGTTGCTCGCGTTAGTTTTCTGCCTCTGGGCGAAGCTGCGTGCGTGCTCGTTTGAAGTTCGGGCGGGCGTTAGCGTGCTTGCTCAGCGAGGTCGTGGAGGGCTCGGCGTCCTCGATTTCGTGAGTTTCTGGCGATTGGTCTTGTTAGGACATGCTGAATATCATGCTAGGAACGAGATATCGGTAAGAGGCTTGTGCGAATTTATAGTAGGCTTCTCTTGCTCTGGTTGGATAATTGCGTGATTAGGAAACGAGAAGCCAGCCGCGTTAATTATCAGTGCGTGCACCTCCCGAAATTTGTTTATAGCTAAACATCATTTCTAGTCACTGGGAGACCACAGGCAGGCTAGGAGAACTCATATTACATCCGTGTCATTGCATTCTTCTACTTTATACTGTTCAGTGCTTTGATGCAACCTGTGTTGTTAAACGTGCTATATAAATGATTGATTGATTGATATTAATGTTAAAAAACCCTCATAAAGTGATATTTTCACGCCATGGGACCGTTACATGTAATGTCCTCTTTAAAAAATTAGTAATAAAGTAATAAAGTAAATTTGATGTCATGAATATAGATAATTTTCTTAAGACCTCTATTTTCTAGCCCCCTCAGCTTCAGTAGAGAAAAAAATCTGATGTAGTTCATGGGATAAACTTATGGTAGGACTTTTACTTTCTGACCCCTAAATTTTATTTTGTATTTTGTTTTAATACATAATGTGAAGTAAAATTACTCAAGTTACTCATTAATAGCATGATATATATCTGTATGAAGAGATGAATCTCACCTGATACTTTCAGAGTAACTTTATCACTTTCGTGTGTGACCAGCGTGATCCTCTGATCTCTGATCCTTCACAGGAGTATTCACCTGAGTCAGACTCAGTAACAAACCAGATCTTGTGTTCCTGTCCATCACTGAAAACTCCTCTTGAATTATCTTTATACCAGCTGTATCTCCAGCTAGTGACTCCTTCATCATATATGTCACATCTGAGAGTGACTGTTTCTCCTCTGAAACACATGTTGATCAGGTTTAATGTTCACTCTGGGTTTTGGTCTTTCTTAATACAATAACAACAAATAACAATGAGAATAGTTAGTTAATTTAATAAATAAAAAAGTAATGTGTTAATCATTTATGAACACTTGATTGTAAAACACACACTAAATCTTTGTAATATGGAATGCCGATAAGAAAAATAAATATGGTAATTGCTGTAAATGTATTAAATGTGTTTATGTATTAATTTGTTTATTTACACATTCATGAATTTATTTACATTGTTTCTTTATGACTTTATATATTTAATTGTCTTTACATTTATTTATTTGTACATTTCTTTGTCAGGGTAATGATGAGTGTATTTTGTGTCTGGAAAAGCAGTCGGACCAGAGTAGTCAGGGGAAGTTTTAAGGTCCCTGTTGATGTGTGATTTGGCCAAAATCTTAGCTCACAGATATTATTGTAGTTTTACTCTGTGGGTTGTTTCAGATGGGAAGCTTGTAATCTGTGATCTTTTTGAGCTAACTACATTTTAAATCAACCAGAAACAATGGCAGGATAAGAAACAAACTCTAAACTGATGTCCAGAAGCTTTGAAAATAAAATCATTCATAAATTTATGCATCATGAATATTGAATGCTAGAGCAGTGGATGAAGTCCCTGTCACCAGACTCACTCGACCCCAGAGAACCTAACTATCATTTATCAGACCTCTTCCAGAGACCTTGTCACTGTTGTGTATCAGTATATGATTTTCTCATTTACATTAGATATTATTAAGCTGATAGCAGTTTGTTAGATGCATACAAGCTTCTTTACCTCATTTCTTTCAGAATATAACTCTAAAATACTAGCATCCAACATAATCACTTATGCTCTTTATTCCTATTAATAGATGTCTTCATTTAGTAGTTGCTGATGACTTTTGTCTGTCTTTTGTTAATAAAATTTTTATTACACTTATGTTTTCCTTGTGTTGAAGATACAGAAAAGGTTCTAGAAGTTATCAATCTTTCTAATGTGATGCACTCATAACCTCACCTTAAGTGACACGAGCTCCCATCATTATCATATTTAGCTCCTTGGGTTGGACGAAAGCCAAGTTCATTACATTAGCAACCTTAATATTCAGAAAAGTATTTGTCACCAAGCCAGCAGAGGAGCTCTTACCTCTGGGTGATCGGTGATCACTCCCTCTGCTGCTACTTCCTGTCTAAGGACTATAAATTCAGTAGCAGGCCCCTCACCTGCAGGTTGCATTGTTTGCCTGTTGTTTTGTTAGATCGCTATTGGATTATTGTTTCTGTTTCCCTGGTTTTGACCCTGCCTGTCTTCTGTTATTCTGATTGTTTGCTGCCTGACCTGACCTTCGCCTTTTTTTGGATTGTTGTTGCCTTGCCTCTGATACTTCTGTTTGCTGTGTTTTGGACGCCTGCCTGCTTTGACCATGCCTTTGCTCAATAAAAGCCTGCGAATGGATCCATACGCCTCAGACCCCTCAATCATGACAGAATTTTATGAATATTTTAATGTTTAATGTTTTGAATTTACACACAGATTTAAGAAAAATCATATTAACCCACATGTACATTGATATGCTGCACATATATACAGTCCACAGACAACATTTAGGAACATTGTTGAACTGCACTGTTAAAATGTTGAAATTGTTAAATGCACTGAAAACTTTAGGATAATGATTCACAATTCTTAAATAATATTCTTAAATAACTTGCACTAAACAATAACAATATATTTTTTCAATCATTCAATTAAAATAATATGTGTAATGGCCCATGTGGTGGCCACATTAAACGATCGGGTGAGAAATACACAATACACCAATACACTAATCTATATTTATTTATTTTGTTTAAATGGTTCATTATTATTATTTGAAATAAGACTCGTACACAGTTTGTTAGTTTATTTATTTTAAAGCAGTTAACCGTTTGGGTGCACACAAGTTGGTTTACTGTGTTTATTTAGTTTAATATATATTTCTTTGAGTTAAGTTACCATGTCGGTGGTGTGGAGAGTGGCAGAGGTACCGGCTGTTCCTTTGTGAGTCCGGCAGTTTAAAGGCGACCCGCCACCACGGCTGCTCTTTTTAGTTCCGCATGGCTTGTTCCATCAGCTGGGAACTTGTAGGGGAAGCGCTGATGTGGTCAACTGTTTTGAATTTGTTAATCTTATTTTTTTCCCTTTTGCTATATTTCTTTCTCCGTTTATGATTTATCTAAGCAACTATTTGTTATGAAATGATTTGTTGTTGTTAGATTTATGCAAGCATTTAAAATATTGATTTCCTGTGTTTCCCTCCTTGTTTCTAATGGATTAGTCCGTTTGTATATAAGTGCTCTGTCATTTTGGGGTGGGGTTGGAGTTGGTGTCGTCTTTGAGTTGCTAGTAGTTTTCTGTTCTCTGTATTTTTGTTTTATAAGGCCTGCTTATTGATTTGGGAATTTTTGTGTGTTAATATATATTTTTGGCTCTTTATTAAAAGTATTTTTCCCCTTTAAAGCTTTGTTTGTGCTGGTGTAAGCCCTTACAATTCTAAAACCTGGTGTGATCCCTCACAAGTGGTGTCAGAAGTGGGATCGTTTAACGCCAGTAAGGGCATAGTAACCAGTGCATTTGTTTTTTTTTGGCTATGAGTCGGGTTGGACGGAAAGGCCTCCCGAAGCCTGTTCTAGGAGAGCCACCTAAAGAAGCACCTGAACTACTGCAAGATGGGGACGTACAGGATGTCAGAGATGGAGATCAAGAGCTGGCAGGTAGTGAACCAACCCCCGTTGATTTGGTTGGTCTGCTTAAAGCACATATGGCACGTATGGATGCCCAGGAGGTGCAAAGGAATGCAGAGATGGCACAGCAGGAGCGACGGTTCAAAGCTCTCCAACATCAGTTTGGGCTATTGCAAATGGAGGTGCAGGCCCATTTACACTCCCATTCCTCAGTCAGTAGTAATGTCACCAGATGGACTGGGCAGCGATGAGATTGTTGGTCCGGCGGGCCATTGTTGCAGTCTAACACCTGGCAGAAAGCAGGGACTGAACCTCGTGAGACAGGTTGGTCTTCATTCAAAGAACCGAAATTAGAAAAGTTATGTGATTCTGATGATATTGAACATTTTCTAACTACTTTTGAGCGAATGGCAGTAGTATGCCGGTGGCCAAAGGAGAGTGGGTCTTTCATCTGATTCCTCTTCTGACTGGTAAGGCCGGGCTGCCTATGTTCATATGGATGTGGAGGATTCTCTGAGTTATGAGGAACTGAAATTGGCTGTCTTGAGAAAATATGATATTAATCGAGAAACGTATAGACAGAAGTTCCGATCACTTGAAGTGGATCCTCGTGAAAGTCCTAAAGAACTGTATGCGAGGCTAAAAGAGTTATATGGGAAGTGGATGCAGCCTAGAAGTAAGACAGTTGATGAAGTTGGAGAAGTGATTATACTTGAGCAATATTTGAGAATGCTTTCCTTTGAGCTTCAGGTTTGGATTCGGGAACATGATCCACAGACTGCTTCACAAGCTGCTGCATTGGCTGATGTGTTTGTGGCCGCCGTAGGAAACCAGTCCTGGAGTTGGAAGTCTGTCGAGAAGACCAGAGATGGGATCCATCCCAGTCAGTTCGGAAGATTTTTCCAAATGCTGGTAAGCCTCCAGGAGGAGGACCTGCCTTTGTCTCTGCTTCTAAGAACTTCAGGAAAGTGCCTGTTTGTTACCTGTGTGGGCTGGAGGGTCACACGAAACCCATGTGTCCTAAAAATGTCAGCAAAGCTACTCACCTGTGTTCTGTGCCCAGGAGTGACAGGTATATACCAAAAGGCAGTTGGAGGAGCAACACCAAGGACTACTGTGGTGGTGAATGGAAAGGAGATGGATGCTTTGATTGATACAGGAAGTGAGCAAACTCTAGTACATCGAAAATACATTCCCTCCGCACTTATCCACCCACTCACCAAGAAAGGCTGTGCGCTGTGTACATGGAGATGAGAAACTACTACCTACTGCTGTGATTTATTTAAAAGTGAGAGGACAGACGTATTTGATGGATGTAGGAGTCGTGGACCACCTACCCTACCCGGTAGTGCTGGGTCTTGATCTGCCAGTCCTGTTGAACTTGTTACGCCCGGCTTCCGCCTGCAATTTGGTGACAACTCGAGCACAAGCAAAGCGAAGGAGGAAGGAGAACTGTTGAGTACCCTGCCATTTTTTCAATGAGGATGTGGAGTCTGTTAATATTGTTAAACCCAAGAAGTCACGACGTCAGAGAGAATTGAGAAAATCCAGTATCAAGCTTCTGCAAGATCAGGAGAGACTTTGTCAGACTTTGCTCCAGAGTTCCAGCTGCCTACCAACATCAGACAGTTACAACAGGAGGATGCTAGTCTTGTCTTGTATCTGGAAAGAGCCAAGCAAGAAAATGTTGTGAACTCTTTTGCTAAGGAGAGATTTGTTTTCGACAGGGTATACTATACCATCAGCTGGGGCAAGAGACACAATTGGTGGTACCACAATGTGTCCGTGAAGTGATTCTGACTCTGGGTCATTCGATTCCCTGGGCTGGCCACCTGGGAGACGGAAAACCATTGCCCGGATCCGAAAATACTTCTTCTGGCCTGGTTTGATTTCAGATGTTACTCAGCATTGCAAGACCTGTCGGAATGTCAGAAAGTCTCTCTTACAAACCGAAACATGTTCCTCTTCAACCACTTCCACTCATAGGCACTCCTTTGAAAGACTGGGAATGGATATTGTTGGGCCTTTGGAGAGAAGCCGTTCAGGTAATCGCTTCATGCTGGTGGTGACTGATTATGCTACCAGGTACCCAGAGGTGTTTCCTTTAAGGTCCATCAAGGCATAAAATATGTGGCAACTTGCTTGTTGCAGTTGTTTTCTCGAGTTGGTTTCCCAAGAGAAGTCTTAACTGACCAGGAACTAACTTTATGTCAAAGTTGCTGAAAGAAACATACCAACTGCTGGGCATTAAAAGTCTGAGAAACCACTCCTTTCCACCCTCAAACAGATGGACTTACTGAGAGATTCAATCAAACTTTAAAACAAATGATTGAAAGTTTGTATGTGATGCTGGGACTGACTGGGATCGATGGCTGCCTTACCTGATGTTTTGCGTACAGAGAAGTGCCCCAATCCTCTACCAGATTCTCCCCATTTGAATTGTTATATGGCCATGAGGTAAGAGGGCCCCTCTCTTTACTTAGAGAAACATGGGAAGAAGAGCCTCAGCGAGGTGAACCAAAGAATGTAGTGGCTTATGTGATTGAAATGAGAAAACGTCTACAGAAGATGTCAGCCTTGGCTCAATCTCACTTGGCAGAAGCCCAAAAGCGTCAGAAAACTTGGTATGACAAGTCTGCTCGTGATCGACAGTTTGAACCTGGTCAGAAGGTTCTGGTGATGTTACCCAGTTGTGAAAATAAACTGTTGGTAAAGTGGCAAGAGGGCCATATGAGGTCAAAAGAAGATTGGGTCACACTACTTATGAAGTTGCCTTACCTGATAAAGATCGTTCAGTACGACGTCTGCATGTCAACTTGCTTAAGCAGTGGTTTCCTCGCCCAGATGATTCTGTCCAGAGCCTGATGATTAGGCGGGTGCAGGAGGAAGAGGAATCTGAGCAGTTCTTACCTCAACATGCTCTGGAAGGCGGGTCCCTGGACTTGAGTCACTTGTCCCCACAACAACAACAGGAGGTGAGGGACATCTGTTCCACAGAAGTCTTTTCAGAATATCCTGGATACACTACCTTGATTGGAGCATAACATTGTTTTGAAACCTGATGCTGTACCACGAAGAATGAGTTACAGGATTCCTGAACGCCTGCAAGACACACTGAAACAGGAAGTGGATCTGATGATGAAGCTGGGAGTTATAGAGCCCTCTAACAGTGAGTGGTGTCATCCGGTGGTTCTGGTTCCTAAGAAGGATGGTGGTATAAGATTCTGTATTGACTTTCGTTACCTCAATTCAGTCACCAAGTTTGATGCCTACCCTACTCCACGAATTGGTGATCTCACAGACCGATTGGGTACTTCAAGTTTCTTACCACCATTGATCTGTCTAAGGGCTATTGGCAATTCCTTTAACCTTGCAATCCAGAGAACTGACTGCCTTTAAAACTCCCTGGGGCTTATTCCATTTTAAGGTCTTGGCATTCGGACTGCATGGGGCACCTGCCAGTTTCCAAAGACTCATGGATACTGTACTAAGAGGTTGGACTTTACAGCCGCTTACTTGGATGACATTGTGATTTACAGCCAGACATGGGAGACCCATATTCAGCATATTGAGCAAGTCCTAAAACGTCTCAAGGTAGCGGGTCTGACTGTTAACCCTCAGAAGTGTGCTATAGCGAAGGCTGAAACGAAGTATCTGGGGTTTGTCATTGGCAAAGGAGTCATCAGGCCCCAAGTGGAAAAGATACGTGCCATTAAAGAATGTCCAAAGCCACGAACTCGCAAAGAGTTAAGATCATTCTTGGGTATGGCTGGATTCTACCATCGATTCATCCCTAATTTCTCTAGTAGAGCAGCAACATTGACTGATATGGTGGGCTCTAGGAGTCCCAATCAGCTCCAGTGGACGGCAGAGACTGAGACCGCTTCCAGGATCTTAGAACAGCCCTGAGTAAGGACGCTGTATTGCATAACCCTGACTTCCAGCAGCCCTTTGTCTTACAGACTGACGCTTCAGATCGAGGTCTGGGAGCAGTGTTGTTACAAGGTGGTCCTGATGCCCGGCGTCCTATTGCTTTCCTCAGCCGTAAACTCTTCCCTAGAGAAGTCCGGTACTCTATTGTGGAAAAGGAATGCTTAGCCGTGAAGTGGGCTCTGGATTCGTAAAGTACTACCTTTAGGTACAGAGTTTGTTCTGGAAACGGATCACAAGGCATTACAGTGGCTTCAAAAGATGAAAGACACCAACAGTAGAATTACTCGCTGGTACCTGGCAATTCAACCCTTCAGATTCTTTATAAGACATGTCCTGGCAAAGAAACCTCACCGCAGATTACCTTTCCGTTGTGCCAGTGACATTCCTGAAGGGGGTATGTGACGGCCCATGTGGTGGCCGCACATTAAACGATCGGGTGAGAAATACACAATACACCAATACACTAATCTATATTTATTTATTTTGTTTAAATGGTTCATTATTATTATTTGAAATAAGACTCGTACACAGTTTGTTAGTTTATTTATTTTAAAGCAGTTAACCGTTTGGGTGCACACAAGTTGGTTTACTGTGTTTATTTAGTTTAATATATATTTCTTTGAGTTAAGTTACCATGTCGCGGGTGGTGTGGAGAGTGGCAGAGGTACCGGCTGTTCCTTTGTGAGGTCCGGCAGTTTTAAAGGGCGACCCGCCACCACGGCTGCTCTTTTAGTTCCATGGCTTGTTCCATCCAGCTGGGAACTTGTAGGGAGCGCTGATGTGGTCAACTGTTTTGAATTTGTTAATCTTATTTTTTCCTTTTTGCTATATTTCTTTCTCCGTTTATGATTTATCTAAGCAACTATTTGTTATGAAATGATTTGTTGTTGTTAGATTTATGCAAGCATTTAAAATATTGATTTCTGTGTTTCCCTCCTTGTTTCTAATGGATTAGTCCGTTTGTATATAAGTGCTCTGTCATTTTGGGGTGGGGTTGGAGTTGGTGTCGTCTTTGAGTTGCTAGTAGTTTTCTGTTCTCTGTATTTTTTTTGTTTTATAAGGCCTGCTTATTGATTTGGGAATTTTTGTGTGTTAATATATATTTTTGGCTCTTTATTAAAAGTATTTTTCCCCTTTAAACTTTGTTTGTGCTGGTGTAAGCCCTTACAATTCTAAAACCTGGTGTGATCCTCACATAATAGCTTAATGGTTCACATGTATATTTTATAACTAGGTAACTAAGGTCAGAAGCTCTGTTGTTATCAAAGGAGTTTAACAGAACTTGTGGCCATAGTTGACTGATGATGGTTTTAGGAAATGAACTCAAGTTTGATTTTCATACAGAAGTTCTTCTTGAGAAAGAACTCGGTCTTGGACTGTTTAGTGTTGTTTTGTTTTTCCTCTTTAGCTGCAATTGTTTTTAAAAACACTTTGTAACGACAAAGAAAACTAGTAGAAGACATGATAAGATGATGTAGATGAAATTGTGAAATCATCAACATAATTTTGTTGCAATGCATTCTGGGAGCATTCTTTTTCTTTTTTGAAACATTGAGATTCAGAAGCTGGTTCTTGATGGAAGTGTGTGTTTTAAGAGAACAGATATTAAAAGTGCATGAAACAATACACAAATCAATTTTACTCACATATTGATTGGAAAATTTTTAATTCACTCATTAATTTTTAGTGGTTTGACACCATCACAAAAACTTAACTTTAAAACATTTCTTTTTTTATTAAAGCATTAGCATTTATACTGATCTTTCAAAGAAAAGTCCCACTAAAGTAAACTCTGATCACAATAATGATGGTTTGTTAAAATTCAACATTTTTCTATTTTAGTGAATAATGCTTTACATGCTTTACTTTTTAGTTTCTAGGTTCTGGTGGTGAAATTATAAACTACAAGCACTGGTTCATTGCCCCACTCCCTTCCTTTAGAGAAGATACAGTGTCAACTTACTAAAGCTTGCTGTAAAATAACATTGTAAGCGCTTAAAAGCATATTCTTTTAAATTGGTAAAATGGCCAAGAGCCCAACTAAAGCAAACACAGTCCTCCATGATGGTGACATCATCATTTGAACCAATAAAACATCAATATCTGATCCTCTGTAAGTCTCAGTAACAGCAGGTGTTCATCACTAATTCACAATCATCATTTAATTAGTCACTTAATTATCTCATTAGGTCTTTAACTCTTTATAAGTCCTTAGCAAAGTGTTCAGAAGCTGTACTCAGACACAACACTGATCTCATCTACGACACTTTTTATGATTTATGACACATTAGTGTGTTATATTTTAAAACACTGCGTATATTAAATAAATCATTTTAAAATTGAATTAATACAAAGTGTTGTCCTTAAATAAACACACTGGCAGGTTAAGTTTTAACACAAGTTGTGTTGTTTTTAACGCATCTGTTTTTTTAAGGCACTAATGTGTCATAAATAACAGTTTGTGTCAGAGATGTGTTATTCTTAAATATTCACTATTTAAACATTTGAAGAATATCAACCTGAGTTAAGAAGAAGAACTGGTCGTGTTCAGATGAACTAAATGTGTTGTTCTTAACCTGACACACACGTGTGTTAAAATACAGCACGGTTTAACCCCCAAAAAACAGCAATGCACCGAATCAGTGAGGGGACTATTTTGTCACTTTTGATTTGTTCTCACTACAGCCGCTTCAGACCCACAGCCTTTAGTTTAACAGAGTCTGAACTACTGAGACTCATCAGTGACCAAAGTTCTGATCAGATACAGCAGTTTACAAAACATTTCAGAACGACAGAGTGATCAATGATGATAAAATTAGTCTTTCTTCTGACCAGTATGTGGAGCTCTTACCAAACACAAAACCATTCCTACAAAGCTTTTTAAACAGGGAAGTGTTGAAGAGACTCATCATTTGAAGAACTAGTTTAGGGTGTCACTTAGTAATAGTTCAGCAAAAAAAAAAGAAAAAACTCTTGACAATCATACAGTATGTGTCAATTTATAAAAAACAGATGACAATATATTTTACAATGTCTGATTATTATTATTATCACTTATTAATAACATATGAAATGTGTGTTTGTGTGTATGAACAGATGATCAGACTCACCTGATACTGTCAGAGTAACTTCATCACTGCGGGGAGACCAATACGATCCTTTAAATCTATTACAGGAGTATTCACCTGAGTCAGACTCAGTAACAGAACTGAATGTGAGTTCCTGTCCTTCACTGAAAACTCTGTTTAAACCTTCTTTATACCAGAAGTATCTCCAGCTAGTGACTCCTTCATCATATATGTCACATCTGAGAGTGACTGTTTCTCCTCTGAACACATGTTGATCAGGTTTAATGATCACTCTGGGTTTTGGTCTTTCTGTACAACGAGAATTAAAAAATAATATAAATAATAAAACTACAAATGTGCTGTTTTTACTGTATAAACAGTTTACTTTAAAGTACATGCTATATCAGATTAAACTGAAGTGTTGTTCTCTATAGCTGTTATAGTCACTAGTGTCTTATGAAAAAGCAGTTCATTATGTGAGGGAAAAATATTTTTATTGTCACTGCCTTTTGGTTCAATGAAATTTCAAAACAAAGTTATTCTAAACACAGAATAATTAACTAACGAGGTGTATTTATAATAATTTAAAATTATAATTCCTGGTTTGTATAAAATATGTGAATAAATAAAAGTATAAAATATGTGATTAAATTCATTTACCTTGAGTTTGTCCAGAGTAGATATTAGAAATCAGCACTAAAACACAAAGAGAATGTCAGCATTGAGCTCATACTGTGTACATTACATTAGACATATGAAAAGATACAGATATATTTTTCTTCCTTTGTGTGTAAAACATAATTATACTCTTAAAGATTTCTAAGCTTCACAACATATGTTTCTGTAATTAAGTAATTTTGGTAACACGTTTTGTTGGTAATAATAAATTTATCTAATTCATCTAACTAGTCTACATTTTCAAGGGTCTGAAAACTGTGACAGTAATAAAGATGAACTCTGTGATGAAATCGAGCCCACCAGCTCGGGGAGGGACGCAAATTCGTAAAAGGATGTAAAATGATGGCTCACTCGCAACAGCACTTCAGAGCAAAGCTCAGTTTTATTTACAGTGCAGAAGTATTGTCCACAGTGAAGGGTATATACAGGTGAACACAAAAACCAACGACGAACCAACCCAAAGTACCAAAGAAAATAAAAGGGAAAAATAAACCGGAAAACACTACAAGTATCAAACAGGTATCCACAATATACATCAGGGTTTTAAATTGCTTGAGGCGCCGCAGTAGCACTCTAAACATCGACTTGGTGAACAAGTATCGTCCTGTAGTTCGGCCTCGGCTTAAATAGGCCAAACTCCGCCCCTTTTTGGGTAGTACCATTTGGGGACACAAATACCACCTCTATTTGGCACTTACTATTTATCATTGAGTATGACCAACTTTACATACAATCAACATGCAATCCTTTAACACTTATAACACTTTAACACAATACATTTATTACATTATTGCCACAGGTAAATACACACATAAACACCTAATCATACATTGACAATGGTTTCCCCAGCTTCCGGTTGCGCAGCACAAAACGGAGAGTCCAGAAGACTGACTACGCCCACTCAGACAGACATCACAGAGACAAAACAGGACAAGTGCTATGTAAAAAGTATGTAATGGTTAATATAAATAACGGAGAAGTGCTGAAATGGGGAAATGTCCGTGCGCTATCATTATCGTGTGTGCACCCTCTACACTGATAGCGGCAACAGAGGGGAGGATGCAATGCGTGGATGAGGTAAACCGGAGTGTGTGCGGGTGTGTATGTGCAGCTAATGTGACTTTATCACAAACTCATACTAAAATTTTGTATGGAGGACTGCATATATGTGTGCAGATGAACACTGAGACACCAGTTTAATATTTGACCGTTTTCATCTCCATACATAGCAGAGAATCAAGAGTCTGATCACAAGCAGAGGAATAAAGAAACTACACTAAACATCTGAACAAACACCAGCAGAACTGATTCAACAAACATTATTATAAAGCATGAAAAACTGATTGACCAAAACACAAGTTTAATATCTGACACATATATATATTATGAATTACAGCTGGATTTGAAAATCTGAGAGCAGCAACTAAAGAAAAATAAATAAATCACTTGATCATGTTCATAAAAAATTTATTAAAATCCACTGAAATACTTTCAGAGAAAGCAATACTCACAGAACACAAGAGGAAGTTGACTGAGCTCCATACTGACTGAATGATGACAGACGGTTAAACACAGACTGTGTTAAAGTCTCAAGACTTCCTGAAACATACAGTCAGATCCAACACGACACATTACAGACATACAAATACCTCATGTGTGAGAAAATGTTATTATAAGTTGAATGTAAAAATGTAAAAAAAAAAGTTTTGGACAGAAATGTTGTGATGATTCAGAGTCAAGGTACGATCAGCACAAGGAGATGAAGATTGGAGAATTCAAATGCAGTTTTTTAGGGTAATCCAAAACCAGAATCCATACAGGTTTAACCCTCTGGGGTCTGAGGTGATTTTGGGGCCCTTGTGATGTTTTGAGACGCCCTGACATCTGTGCTTTTTTCTGCTTCTTTTAACACACTATTGGTAATTATTTTGTATTCAGGACAAACTGTGCTACAATAATGTGTGAAAAAGAGGGATGTACATGTCTGCATTTCAGTGATGATGATGTTCACCTGATACAGAGTACGTCAAGTACTTCCAGACAGAGCTCTGAATCAAGACTTGAGTCTTGTTAATTTACCCTGTGTACTTAAATCCTGTGTTTTCAGTTCCGTTTGTCCGATCTCGTCTTTATTTTCGTGTGGTTTTGTTGTATCTGCCTGCCTGCCTGCCTGTCTGCCTGAATATCGTTTATTTAACCCCAGCCTGAGTCGAGCGCGACCACGGACCCATCGCCAGAGAGAGCAACAGAGCCGTGGAGCGTAACAGGACCCGAGCCGAGTACGTCAGACCAGGTGCGCGAGCCGGCAACAGAGCTCACCACAGTGGAGCCAGCCGACTGCAAGGAGAGCGCGAAGTGGAGCTCCGCCCACTGCACATCGGCTGAGGGTGAGCTGATTCCCCACCTGGGGCTGTGGATCCCCAAAAACTCCCTCCATTGCCTGCGCCTCGTGCGCTCCGTTACTTGCCCGCGCCTCGTGCACTCCGTCCCGTGCCCTTGCCATGTGCGCTCCCTCCAGTGCCAGTGCCTCGTGCGCTTCCAATTTTTGCTCCCTCCCACCCTGGTCATAGGCGGCCGATGGATCCCAGCAGCCCCTGCGCTCACCCTCAATTCACCATCTGGAGCTCGCCAGGGGTCTGCCGGTCTCCATCGCCGTCGAGGGTGAAGGATCCCTCGCCTCACTGCCCTGCCTCCGAGTCCCAGACTCCTCCTCGGCTCGTAGACCCGTCGGCTCCCCCTGGGCTCCTAGCTCCCTCCTCTCCACCGTGGTCCGTCAGTCCACCATGTGCTCCCTGTGCCCTGCTTTCCCTCCATGTTAATGATATCATTGTCTTCAGCTGCGTCTTGTTAAATTACCCTGTGTACTTAAGTCCTGTGTTTTCAGTTCCGTTTGTCCGATCTCGTCTTTATTTTCGCGTGGTTTTGTTGTATCTGCCTGCCTGCCTGCCTGTCTGCCTGAATATCGTTTATTTAACCTGAGTGGATTAAAGCCTTTTTGTTTTCAACTATATTCGCTGTCTGCTCTCGTGCTTACCACATGTGTGACAAGCATAAAGGAGCAACTGTATCTAAAGTGCTAGAAAAAAGAAAGTGCATAGTTTCATGTACAAAGGAACTGAAATAAGTCAGTGAGGTTACTTATATTACTTGTAGCCTTAAAATTATAATTTTAAGGCTATAATACTTTAATGGGTGAAAAATTATATTTGTGAAGATAATTTACCTTACGTTGATTCATTAATGGACATGACATGTACCCTAAATTGTTATAGAGTTCTGAACTGACATTTAAAAGTTGATTTTAAGTATTTAAAATAAAAATAAAAGCTATGTAAAGATGAGTTTTTATAACACTGTGTGTCCCATTAGGTAAAAGTTGTACACACACTTGTGGAATTCATTCTCACACTTGGCCCAAACACAAGAAATAGAGCATATGAAAAGTAAAGTGTGAGCATTTAAAGAAGTGAGTGTGAAAGAGGAAGTACTACAGAAAAAGAGTTTGAAGTGAAGCTTGCATCTATTTTTCAGATCAGTTTTTTTTTTTGCTTCATGCAGAATGACATAAATTTGTAACCTTACAGTGTTCGTTTAGTTGCTTTAAACCAGAGGTCAACTAAAATGGCTTAAATCTCTAAAAGATTTCTCAAATCTATGAATACTTTTCTTGTGCTTCACTGTTGTTTTAACTCTAAACTCATATTCAGCTCTTCACATCATCACAGTGTGACAACAACCAGCAGTTCTCAGCATCTTCACTTAGTGTGAAACTTCTGTACAAACCTGTCAGAACCACAGTGTGAGAAAATAACCATGTGAAAAAAATAATTAATTAATAGTAAGCTAATGTTTTTATCTGGACTACTGTAAGTATTTCTGTAAAATACAGTAGTATTATGCTACAAAAATACCGAAATGGACATTTAGAGGTCAAGTATCCTAATTGGTCAAAATAAATGATGGCTTTTCTGCCTTTATTGACACTGCTTAATATATGTATTGTGATGTGGGTGAAGAAAACACACGGCAAGGAGAGCTCAATAATAATTGATTTATTAAACAGAAAAAACAACAAGGAAATGCTGGGTGAACCAGTGTCCCAAGGTGCGTTTGGTGCTGCGTTGCTCTTCTCCTTCCTGGGCATGGCGCTGAAGTGGTGAGTCCGTGCCGGAGTGTGGGCTGAGTCGGTTCACACGCTGCTGTCGCTGTATTATCTGTATTATCGCATTAGTGGCAGCTTGTATGGAGTTTATGCTCAGCCTTTTTAAAGCCGGCCGGTGACAGGCAGCAGCTGTGTTCGATCAGCGGGTGACAGGCGTGTCCAGGTGCTCCTCGTCCATTTCCAGGGCGACACTGATGATAGTTCGGAATGCTCGTCACACTGGGGAAGGGTCAGGAGGGGTCATTGGAAATTGGGGGCTTGCAGGACGGGTTCCGATGTCAATGCCTGCTTCATTTTTCCGAATGCCTTCTCGGTGGCAGGTGTCCACACCACTTTCTCTGGTTGCCCCTTCCTGGTCAGATCTGTCAGGGAGGCAGCTAGAGAGGAGAATTTAGGGATGAAACACCTACAGTAGCCCGCCAACCCCAAAAAGGCTCGTACCTATGTCTTGGTGAGGGGTCTGGGAGCGTTCCGCAAAGCTTAGATAAGACCCTCCCGATTTGAAAACCCAGGTACTTAGCTTCGGACAGCGCCAAGTGACTTTTTCGGGGGTTGGCTGTGAGTCCAGCCCGTCGGAGCTCTGAGCAGCACCCTCCGCAGTCGGTCGATGTGTTCCTCCCAGGTTACGTAAGGTAAGCGGCAGCGTATGACTGATGGGGCCGGAGGATGATATCCATCATACACTGGAATGCGGCGGGGGCCCCATGCAGAACGAAGGGAAGGGTCAGTTACAGCCAGTGGCCGCTGGGGTCGAGAAGGCGGTTTTGCTTTTGAAGAGGAGACAGAGGTACTTGCCAACATCCTTTTGTTAGGTCGAGTGTGGAAATGTAGCGGGCCCTTCCCAGTCGGTCCAGCAGCTCATCCACCCTGTTCATCGGGTAGCCGTCTGACACCTCATTCAGTCGGTGGAAGTCATTACAAAAGCGGAGGGTGCCATCAGGTTTTGGTACCATCACGATCGGGCTGGACCAAGGGCTACAAGACAGTTCGATCACCCCTAACTTGACCATCTGTTGTATTTCCTCCTCAATAGCTTGCCAATGAGCCTCTAGGACCTGATAAAGCCGCTGCCGGACAATGATTCCTGGGGCCATTCGGATCTTGTGCTCAATGACATTTGTCCGGCCGAGGACACCTCATAGAACTGACTGACCAGGTGCTGGAGCTCCCCCGTCTGGGCAACCGAGAGATGGGGGTTGACCTCAACAACCATGGGATTGTAGGATGTGAAGGCGGTCACCTGGCCAATGTTGGGCAATGTTGGGCAAGGCGAGTGAGTTCCGCCGCTTGGGCACTGGCTGGCAGTCGGGTAAAATGCTGCACGGCTGTTATGGGGGACAAACCTAGCCACGCTAATATTTCTCTTTGGAGAGCCGGATAGCTCTCAGCAGCTTCCTGGGACAGGGAGTAATAGGCGCTCTGGGCTTCACCGGTCAGGAGAGGGGCGAGGATGCATGCCTATTCGCCCGGCAGCCAGCCCTCAGTGGTGGCGGTAGTCTCAAACATACGGAGATATGCCTCGACGTCATCACTTGGGGCATTTTTGTCAGCAACCGATTGGCTTGTGTCTGGGGGTCAGGCAGCGGAATGTGCACCAGCAATCTGGAGGGCAGCTCCTGCACGACCTCGCCCTGTCGAGTAGCCAGGTGTTTGACAATCTGGTGCTGGCGAATGCTGACCTCGTTAAGCATCCTCAACAGTTCCTCCATCACTGGGGAGGAGCGCTTCGCCAACCGGAAAACTGGAGATGAGAACAAAAAAAAGTTTAGGGTAAAAACAAAATCACTTGCCAGTGTTTTCCAAACGTGCCCACATTCTCCAACAGTGTGACGGGGTGAAGAAGGAAACGTACAAAAGTCTGAGATATTGTAGCAGAATATTTTGTTACAAAGGTCTGAAGAGGGCAGAAAGGATTGTTCCATATTACCAAAAAGTGTTGGGTATGAATACAGCATCCGATTATATCCTAGATCAGGGGTGGGCAATTTTTTTTTTTCAATGGGGCCACATGAAACAGAAAATATTGTGGAGGGCCAGGCCAAAAGGCTGAAGTCAATTATGCATAATATTAATGGTATTTCTTTATAAAAAAGCAGTAAATACCATTGTTTTCTCAAGTTGGTAAGAGTAGACTATATGTTATAAATGAGCAAAAAGGAAAAAGTGAGGTTGCCTTACAAAAATGTGATTTATTCAAATTTCCCAAGGCAATGGTAAACAAAGTGTGCGCATTTGTTTTTTGTTAAACATTTGTGACTTATATTAGTTATCAGTTTCAGTCACATTCACTCCAAAACACATTTTGAGTTTCAAATATTGTTGGAAAGATGTTCTTAGCATTCTACAGACACACCGTATTGTCTTTGTGCTCTAAACATTAAATGAGACACATCATACTCAATGTAATGTCCCCAAAAAATGCTAAATGTCAACTCTTTTTTTTAAACATTTGTGACGAATATTAGTTAACAATTTCAGTCACATTCACTCCAAAATACTGAACTGTGATCTTGAGAAAGCAGTTTCAAAAAAAGTGTCCCAGTTCACTGCTAGTTGCCTACATTTGTGGTCCAAACACCTTATTTCGTGTTTTTAGCGATTTTTTCTTGTTCAGTGAGAGAAATCTAGTCTCTGCTGGGCTTTAACGAGTGCATCAAAGTCAGGTTGAATGTCTGAGGTGGCCGTGCGAAGCACAGCTGACAAATGATCATCAGTGAGAGAGGATCTATACCTGGATTTTGTAAACTTCATCATTGAAAATGTTTGTTCACAAATGTAGGTAGAGCCGAAGAGAACCAACATCTTCTGAGCATGTCTCCTCAGATTTGGAAAGTACTGCATCAGACTGCAGGTCAATGAGTTCCAGCTGCACATCACTGGGTGCATTATCCACACTGCAGGTAAAGGGAGAGGAAATCATATGCATTTCATCCTTGATTGTTCTGAGATCTTCAAAACGCCTTGAAAACTCACCATGTAATGCTCCTAACATGGATGAGTACCTGCTGAGGTGATCAGCTGATGATGTGACTTTGTTCAGGGTGTTGCTCTCCAGTTGACTTGAAAGAAACTGCAGCTTTCTCATAAAGGCCTTCACGAGGCTGTGCATTTCATGAACAAAAAGGCCCTTGCAGTTAGTTTGGTGTTCAGTTCATTCATCAGTGCAATCACATCAACAGCAAATGCAAAATCTGCCATCCAATCCTCATTTGAGAGCTCTGGAATGTCTTTGCCTTTGCTCTCGCAAAATTCTCGAATCTCTATTTTCAAGTCCCAAACCCTCTTCAGCACTTTCCCCAGGCTGAGCCATCTGACAGCTGTGTGGTAGCCGATGTCACTATGCTCAGTCTCATGCTCCTCCAAAAGAGCGACAAACTGTCTGTGATTCATTGCCCACGCCCTGATGAAGTTTATTATTTTAGTAACAACATCAGTAACATGGTTGATTTTTAGCACTGACTTGCACAACACATGTTGGTGTATAATACAATGCAAAAACACCAATTTTTTATCTGCATCGATTTCTGTCAATTTATAAATTTGCGTTTCAAAAGTCCAACATTTTTCCCTGTAAGATTTGGACAACCGTCTGTTGTGACACCTGACAGTCTCTCCCATTTCAATCCCAGAGTGTCCATGCACGCATTTACCTCTGTAAAAAGATCACTCCCTGTCGTTGTCCCTTTCATCGACCGCATTGCTGCCAGCTCCTCTGTGAGCTTGAAGTCCGTTATCCCCCGGACAAATACGAGCAGCTGGGCTGTGTCGTGGACATCACCGCTCTCGTCTAAGGCCAATGAGAAAAAGTCAAAATTTGCCACTTCACATTGCAGCTGAAGCTCCAGGTTCCCCGCAATGTCCTCAATCCCTCCTGGTCACGGTTCGCCTGGACAGCAGGATTTGCTCAAATGCGCCTTTTTTTTCAGGGCATATTAGTGCAGCAGAGTCCACCATGCACTCTTTGACAAACTCTCCCTCCAAAAACGGCTTACTGTTTTTAGCTATTTTGTGGGATATCACAAAGCTGGTCCTGGTTGCTGCATCCCTGGAAGCCTAGTAAGAAAGCCTTGCTGCTTTTGCAACTTTGCTAGTAAAGCTTCGGATGTCCGTGCCCTCTCAGCATCAAACTTGTTCTTGTATTTTTCCGAGTGTTTCTTGTCATAATGCCGACTCATATTGTAGTCCTTGAACACAGCAATCTCCTCCCTGCAAACCAAACACTCGGCTTTACCTCCGACGTCTGTAAAAAAATACTTAGCAGTCCAATTTTTGTTGAAAATCCTGTATTCGGCATCTCTCTTTCTTTTTTTTGCATGAGCGCACATTTCTGGGGGCTACAATCACCACGTCAATCGCGGGCACCTGTTGCTATAAGACTATACAACTTAAAAATAAAAGCAATGTAGCCTTACATTTATTTTGTAATTTCCAATTAACCTTACGGTCAAAGTAAACCAAAGGGCCGGATGTGGCCCGCGGGCCGTAGTTTGCCTAGGTCTGTCCTAGATACTGTGTACTGTTTAAAGGGTTAAAGAGTTAATGAGATAATTGAGGGACTAATTAAATTATGATTGTGCATTACTGATGAATATCCGCTTTTATTGAGATCAGATAGTGCTGTTTAATTGGTTAAAATGATGCCACCAGCATGAAGATCTAGTAAAGAACTGAATTTGATAAACACTTATCATATGATCCTCAACAGTGTATGGCAGGAGTTTTTACTATGGTGTTACCCAGCATGCACTGCAGCATGAAGCATTTTGTTGATTGTCACCATTCATGTCTGTGTGTGTCTAAATAATACTGGAGTTTAATATTACAAAAGGTCAAGGGTCAAGAGGCCAACTAAAGTAAACACTGATCACCATGATCACCTTTCAGTCCCAACAGAACATTAAAAACTAACAGATCTCTCTAGATCTCAGCAACTTCACTTAGTGTGCAACATTTGTACACCTCAGTCAGAATCACAGAAAGTATAAAAATAAGGATGTGTGAATTCATGTGCTGTGGGTAAAACTGCACATCCAGGAGATTTTAAAAGCTTAATAGTTTTTTTTATCTGGACACTAACAGCACTCTTAAAAGAGAAGTGTTAAAAACAACTCAACCTGTGATGTATTTGAACACAACCTGTGTTTCAGGTTCAGGACAAAACATTTTGTTTATTTTAACAGAACCAGTGTGTTATTCTTAACTCAGGTTGATATTAAATAGTGAATATTTAAGAATAGCACATCTCTGACACAAACTGTGATATTTATGACACATTAGTGTGTCAAAAAAACTGATTGTTAAAAAGAAGACAACTTGTGTTCAAACTTAACACACCAGTCTGTCTAGTTAAGAACAACACATTTTGTGTTAAGTAAATGTTAACACAGAAGTGTTAGTTTTCTTAATACAGGCAGTGTGTTCAAATTTAACACACTAATGTGTCATAAATCATAATTTGTGTCATAGATGTGTTCAGTGTTGGGTCTGAGTACAGCATTACAGAACATCTGAGTATTTTGCTGAGAATTTATAAAGGATTAAAGCTTAATCTGTGCGTGTCTAAACAATGATGGTGTTCAAGTAGTTGTATACACTCTTTCATTCAAAAAATAAAAATAAAAAGCAAAAATTGAAGTTTAAATGCAGCAGATATACATTCATAATTCAAATGTGTGCGAATCAAAAAAAAGGTGCACACAGACACCAGAAAGCAGCGTGAGAATCTCAACCACAGAGACAAACCACATTATTATTCGTGCCACAGTGCATCATGGGAGCTATAGATGAATTTTAATTGGTGGCACCAAGAATGCACTGCAACATTTATCACCAATATTGTTGATTTTTGATGTTTGTGTTTCTAAAACAAAGATTTGGTAATTATTCGGGAGTTTTTGTAAATGCAAGATGTTTAATGCTGAGTTGTCATAAGGTTGTTAAAATCAACAATTTGAATCTAACTGAATTAATAAACGATGAAAGAAGTGAAGTGTTTGTGTAGCTGGGTTAATAACTATATTCAATGTGAACTTCAGCAAAACTTTTTTTTTTCTATTGTACATTTATTGTGTTCTGAGATAAGTTGAAGTGTACATAATTATTTTACATGGAACCAGTTTTGCCAAACTTTGTGTTATTAGGAGCGCATATTAGTGGCGCACATGATACCTCGTGCGGTGCGCTGACAAGCGCCATTTAAATTAGATTCGCCGCTGACGGGGTCAGATGCATTCTCGCTCTGTTAATGAGCCTGAGTGAAGAAGAGAGAGAGCGTGTGTCCAACAAATTAATGTGTGCTCTGTTTCTGCAGAATAAAAAAAAAAAAACTGAGACCCCCAACTTCAGCCTCGTCATTATTGAAGAAATTCACAACCAGAGTAAAACCGCTACATAAAATGGTGCCGTGACCTACTGGATCAACTGGATCAGCCGCAGCCGACCACCGGAGTTTTGCTGCATGTTCGTGACGTCTGAGTGCTGAGCATGGAGGCTAAGGAATCGGCTTCATCCATTTCTTTCTGTAGCTACAACAGAAAAAAGACTGTGTGGAGAGGCCTTTCTGCAGACTGACTTCTACGAGCTGTACACAGAGACTAAGGATTCAATTTCACCACGGTTTCAGTGAATGTGTGAGGTAAAAGAGACTCTTCTAAAGACTGATATACCAAACTGTTGGTTTTTGCTCATATCTGTCTGACTTTCTTTGACATCAGCTTTCTTTGTGTTTTATCTGTTACTATTACATGTTCATTATGGCTGGGGTTAGGAAAGATTCTGATATGATGGCGCCATACCTTGGGAGGGTAGAGGGTTGTTAGGGGTGGAAGAGCCTGTTGTTGGTAAACCTAGAGTGTTAGTTTATAGTCCCCAATCACCTGATCGCCAAAGATTCAACCCATCGAGACCCAACTGCCTCTACTCCTAATGATGCTAATAATAATGTTACACAACAGTTCACGTGACCTTATTGGTGAATTAGGTAGTCAGATAGGGGATTCCATCGCCACCAGGTTGTTGGCCAGTCAAAAACTCAGTCAATCCCCAAGTTCGGTCTCATGCAGTGTCGCATCAGAACCCTCTAGGTCATTTGCCAACGTCAGTCTGATAGTCAAGCCAGATGTCAGAGAGCCCCCGATGTTCAGAGGAGATGGAACAGACAAATACACTGTTC
Organism: Puntigrus tetrazona; assembly: GCF_018831695.1. NCBI lineage: Eukaryota > Metazoa > Chordata > Actinopteri > Cypriniformes > Cyprinidae > Puntigrus > Puntigrus tetrazona. Next base: position 6,750,566 of record NC_056713.1, read on the forward strand.
AGGAGTGGATTGAGTTGATGGAATTATATCTCCACAAAGCAGATTGTTCTAACAAAGATCAAGTGGATGTGATACTGAGCCACCTACTGGGAAGGGCCAAGTGTATTGTTAAGGTCAGACTTAAGAGTAGTCCTAATGAAGCTGTTTCTTCTGGGACCATCTATGATGTGCTGAGACGCTACTTCAGTGAAAGTCCTGGTTCATGTCAACCTCTGGCTGATTTCTATGCGACACAACCCAAAGCAAATGAGTGCCCTGTCGACTACTGGATTAGGTTGAATACAGCTGCTGACCTAGCAGACAGTCATTTGCAGAAACAAGGTACAAAGCTGAAAAACATGAGTTCTGAAATTGCTATGATGTTCATCAGGAACTGTCCAGACACAGGCCTCTCTAGTGTGTTTAGATGTAAACCTATCAGTAAATGGACAGTTTCAGAAATTCAAGAAGTCATTGATGAGCACCAGAGGATGTTCAGCCTAAGAAACTGCCTGTCTCACATGAAGTTAACCTTGTCCAAGTCGCTGAAGCCAAAGTATCCTCCTTCCCTTACAGTGTTCCCAAGGGAGAGGGTTTGAATGCGGCTGCACCAGCTTATGTCCCTCAAAGTCCTTTGAAGTCTGCTGAACCTACTTGGAAGCTGGCACTTTGGAGCGTGTCTTGAGCATGTTGGAAAGGGTGTTGGAACGTACTAGTCAAAATGCTCCTGTCTCACATTCAAGAGCAGCTCAGTGGCGGAGCAGCTCTCCTTGTAGAGTCTGTGGTGAGAGGAATCATTCCACCCGCTCACACTGCATGAGAGAAAGGAGATGCTTGTCATGCTTGGAGATTGGACATCAGCGGAAGCAATGTCACAAAGCCGTCAACCCTGCTGCACCATCCGCTTCAGATTCGTTTGCTCAGGAAACTGATGCACTCACATTTGGGAGGACTATGTGAGTGTACAACACCAAACCCTCACTATGGATGATGATCATTTCTCTGTTTATGAGGAGTGTTGCAAGTCTGTCACCAGCGATAGTATAGTTTTGTTTCAGAACATCACCAAGTTGGAGAAGTCTGATAGTCTGTTCTATACGTCAGTGTTGCTGAACGATAAAGTCACAGTTCAAGCTTTGCTAGATAGTGGATCTATGGCATGCACTATTAATGAAGAAACAGAGTGCAAATTGTTGAGTGAGGATGCCTGCAAAGGTTGACCAGTCTCATTTGGACATTCTTCTCGTTGGTTGTGGTGGTGTTACAGTCAAACCCTAGTGGAGTGTACCAGTTAAAGATGGATGTGTGTGGCAAGTTAGTGAGTGTGCCTGCACTAGTTGTGCCAGACCAGAGGGATCAGTTAATTCTGGGAACTAATGTCATTAAGTTCTTACTTACCCAGCTCAAGCAAGACTCTGGCTATTGGAATGTCATGACTCGTCCTGAAACGACTGGAGAACCTGAAATCGAGCAGTTCCTGAACATGCTGTCTGGCATTCACAGGTGGAAGGGTGACAAAATTCCTGATATTGTGGGCACTGCAAAACTGACACAGGCCGTCACTCTGTTACCCAAGCAAGAACACCTTGTGTGGGGCAAGCTTCCATCGAACACTCCTCTTTCTATGGGTAGTACTATCGTGATTGAGCCGACCAAAGCACAGACACACAAGAAAAGCATCATGGTTGGTAGAGTGATAGCCTCCATGTCTGGTGATGGATGGGTCCCAGTTAGGATCATAAATCCTCTTGATAAACCTATTACACTAAAAAGGAACTCCAAAATTGCAGATGTCTTCCCTGTTGTGGCAGTTGAGGATCTTGGTGCACACTCTGATCTCAAGCATGAGATGGTAGGGGTGCACTGCCAGAGCACTGTTGAGGACATTGTCAATGGTGAGGATGGTTGCCCTGCCTTCAAACTTCATGAAAGCTTGCAGAAACTCGATCTTGGCGATCTTGATCTTGATTCATGTGAGGTGTCCTCTTACTGGAAGAGTCGGCTGGTGCAGCTCATAGTAAGGCATGAGGATGTATTCTCAAAACACAAATTGGATTGTCCATCGTATTCATTTATCAGATGATCGACCTTTCAGGCTTCCATACTGCCGTGTTCCTCCAGCTCAATATCAAAAGCTGAGAAGTGTGCTCTCAGATATGGAGGAACAAGAGATTATACGCAAGTCTTATAGTGAATGGGCTTCACCACTTGTGCTTGTATGGAAAAAAACTGGAGATCTTAGGATATGTGTGGACTACCGTTGGCTGAACACTCGGACTGTTAAGGACGCCCACCCCTTGCCTCATCAGGCAGACTGCTTGGCAGCTTTGGGAGGCAATGCTGTCTTTAGTGCAATGGACTTGACCTCCGGGTTTTATAACATTGTTGTGTCTGAAGAAGACAGGAAGTTTACCACCTTTACAACTACCATGGGCCTGTATGAATTCAATCGGTTGCCGCAAGGGCTCTGCAACAGTCCGGCCAGCTTCATGCGTCTCATGACTAACATCTTTGGGGATCAGAATTTCCTCACGCTGCTTTGCTATCTCGACGATCTTCTGGTGTACGCTCCAAATGAAGAGGAAGCCATCAAGCGTCTTGAACTTGTGTTTACTAGACTCAGGAGCACAGCCTAAAGTTGGCCCCTAAATGCCATTTTCTGAGGAGAAGCGTTAAATTTCTGGGCCACATTATTGATGGAAGTGGAGTGTCAACGGATCCAGATAAGGTCAGTGCCATATCAGCTGTGTCTGAGGCAGACCTGATGATGCCAGATGGAGTGACGCCCTCACAAAAAAAATCAAGTCATTTCTGGGGATGGTGATGTATTATCAAAAGTTTATCCCGAACTGTTCCAGCATCGCAAAGCCCTTGTTCAACCTGGCCGGCGGCACCAAAAGGACAAAAAGTTTCTCTAAGAGGTGGTGTAAATTTCAAAAAACTGAACCCTGTTGACTGGACACAGAAACACAGTGAAGCGTTCCAGAAATTGAAGTCATCCTTGTTAGAGTCTGTTGTGCTGGCTCATCCTGATTTCAGCAGACCATTCATTTTATGTACGGGCCTTCCTTGGATGGTTTAGGGCGGTACTTTCATGAAAGTACCGGAAGGTGAAACCAAGGCTCGTCCCATCGCCTTTGCCAGCAAATCCCTCACCGGTGCACAAACCAAGTACCCTGCCCATCGTCTGGAATTTCTGGCTTTGAAGTGGTCCGTCTGTGACAAGTTCAGTCACTGGCTGAAAGGGCATGATTTCACAGTCTGGACGGACAACAATCCGCTAACATACATCTTGACCAAGCCTAAACTTGATGCATGTGAGCAGAGGTGGGTGTCTAAGCTGGCCCCATATAACTTTAGTATTCAATACATTCCTGGCAGCAGAAATGTGGTTGCGGATGCTCTAAGTAGGCGACCTTTTATTCGTCAGAGTGTTGGCCAAAGACTGATGTCTGAGCCATATGGTCTTCTGTTGAAGGAGGCGGAAAAAGTTCAAGAAGACACCATCCAGGATGCCTTTAGGTTAAGTGCAAACCTTTGTACTGTTGAATGTTATCCCTGTGAGGTGCTAGAGCACTGTTCACTTAATTGTGACGAAGTGTCAGCAGCCCTTGATGTTCATTCACAGTGGGAAGTAGGAACGACTGGTAGAGCGGTCCAATGGCTCACTCAGGATACCCACCAATTGCTGTCTTCGGTTCCCAGTCCACTGCCAGTGTTCTCACTGAGTGAGTTACAAAAGAAGCAGCAAGATGACAAGGTCTTGTCAAGAGTTCTGTTCTATGTGAGTAGAGGACAGAGGCCATCCAGACGGAAAGAGCAGGAGAGTCATTTGAGGTGCTCAAAACCTGAAACAGTGGGAGAAATTTAAGATACTTGATGGAGTATTGTACAGGGTGTCTAAAGATGTCCTGATGGGAAAGAAGAGATGGCAATATGCTGTTCCGACTTCTCTGGTGAGGCAGGTTCTTCATGGGATTCACAACGAAGCTGGGCATCAAGGTCAGGGTAGGACTTTATCCTTGCGAGACAGAGGTTCTTCTGGATTGGTTTAGAGCGGGATGTGCGTGATCATGTTAAATGCTGTAAGCGGTGTGTAGTGAGCAAAACACCTGAACCTGATGGAAGAGCTCCACTGGAAAGCATTAAAACATCATGCCCACTGGAATTGGTCTGCATAGACTTTTGGTCTGCGGAAAATTGCAGTGGTCGCAGTGTGGACGTCCTGGTCATAACTGACCATTTTACTAAGATGGCCTGTGCTTTCCCTTGTAAAGACCAATCTGCTAAGCAAGTGGCAAAGATGTTATGGGACAAGTTTTTCTGTGTTTTTGGCTTTCCAGAGGATCCATTCTGATCAAGGTGCCAACTTTGAGAGCCAACTAATTCGTGACCTCCTTGAAGTTGCTGGTGTGAAGAAGTCCAGAACAACAGCATATCACCCAATGGGCAATGGTCAAGCGGATCGTTTTAACAGAACCCTGGGTAACATGATTAGAGCGTTGCCACCAAGGAGCAAGCAAAAGTGGCCACAGATGTTGCAAACCTTGACCTTTGCTTATAACTGCACAGCTCATGAATCGACTGGCTACGCACCATTCTATCTGATGTATGGCAGGATCCCCAAGCTTCCCGTTGATGTGATGTTCAGTGGAATAGAAAGGGACTGTGCCATCACTGATTATGACACGTACGTGAGACGTCTGAGGGACGATTTAAAAGGAGCCTTGTCTCTTGCTCAAAGCAATGCTGAAGCTAGTCAAAGGCGGCAAGCTGACCTGTATAACAAGAAGACAAGAGGATGCAGTATTGAAGTTGGTGACCAGGTCTTGGTGGCAAACAAAGGTGAACTTGGACGGAGAAAACTTGCAGACAAATGGCAGTCCACACCTTATATTGTTGTTGCTTCCAATCCTCAATGCCACACCTATCGCATCCATAGCACCCACAGTGGTCAGGAAAAACTGTTCATAGAAACTTGCTCCTTCAAGCTAACTTTTTGCCAATTGAGGTTGAAGACTTTGAACCCACATTTAGCGATGACAGTGAACCAGATGATGATTGTAGTGGAGTAACATTGAGTGATGCTGAAAAACCCAACTCAGCCTGCAGCAATGCTGATCGAACTGAAAGTTGGGTTGCAAAGACTGCTCCAGATGATGTCTCAGTCAGTCTTTCCTTTAGGTCAGAAAGTGTTCCTTCATTGGCAGTGAACCCAAAATCTACAAGGACAGATTTTGGTGCTGTAGACGGTAACCCTTTGTGTTGTGAAGATGTTACCGTTCATCCCAATAGACCGGAGACTGACACACAAACACCCTTATCACCGGAAGAGCTAGTTAGTGAGGGTGGTCTTACTTCTGAATCTGTGGATTCATCTTCTGTCCAAGTTCCATTACAAGTTAGAACCAGACTTGGATGCCTTGTGAAGCCTGTGAACAGGTTAATTCAAAACATGTCTCAAAATGTGAAGACAACAAGTTCTTTCAGTGCGTTTACAAGATCTTTAATGTCTTAAATCAAATTGTTACTTATGCTGAGGTCACATTCCGGAGTTGTTGTACTATTGTTTTTTTGTTTTGCCCTTTTTCTCTGAAGTACATAGGATACTGAGTTTACAAATCACTGTCTTTTGCTAAAGGTCGGTATACTGGTGTTTTAGAGCACCTTTATTGCAAGTGGTTCTTCATAGGCCTGATCAACCTGTTTGGACTACTTTCCCTGTAGAGTGGGAAGCATATATGCTGCTGTGACCAGTCTATTCATTGACAGTTTGAGTTTCCTCTGAGAACTTTTCATATTGCACCCTGATAAACAAATTTTGTGAAGTTCAGGGGGGAGTATGTAGCTGGGTTAATAATTATACTATATTCAATGTGAACTTCAGCAAAACTTTTTTTTCTATTGTACATTTATTGTGTTCTGAGATAAGTTGAAGTGTACATAATTATTTTACATGGAACCAGTTTTGCCAAACTTTGTGTTATTAGGGGCGCATATTAGTAGCGCACATGATACCTCGTGCGGTGCGCTGACAGCGCCATTTAGAATTAGATTCGCCGCTGACTGGGTCAGATGCATTCTCTCTCGCTCTGTTAATGAGAGCCTGAGTGAAGAAGAGAGAGAGACGTGTGTCCAACAAATTAATGTGTGCTCTGTTTCTGCAGAATAAAAAAAAAAAAACTGAGACCCCCAACTTCAGCCTCGTCATTATTGAAGAAATTCACAACCAGATTAAACTGCTACATTTGTCTCTAAACAATCCTGGAGCTCAAATATTTACATGCATTACATAAATGAAAAAGTTTTTTTAGTTAGTCTGACTGTTTATGTCACGAAAGAGGGGTCTGAGGCGTGTGGATCCATTCGCAGGCTTTTATTGAGCAAAGGCATTGTCAAAGCAAAGCAAACAGGGGTGTAAGAGGCAAGGCAACAACAAAATCCAAAAACAGGCAGAGGTCGGGACAGGCAGCAAACAATCAGAGTATCAACAGACAGGCAGGGTCAAAACCAAGGAATCTAAGACTCGGGAAACAACAATCTAACAATGGTACAAGCGAACAATGCAACCTGCAGGTGAGGGGCCTACAACAGTATTTATAGTCCACAAACAGGAAGTAGCAGCAGAGGGAGTGATCACAGATCACCCAGAGTAAGAGCTCCCTCTGCTGGCTTGGTGATATAGCCCCAGCGACAGAGGACTGATGTGGAGCCGGAGGGAAGGAGGAGCCTGACAGAGCCGGAGGGATGGAGGGACAAGGCGAAGCTGGAGGAGAGGAATCCTGAGGCAACGGATGGTCGACGACCGACCAATGCGGAGCCGGAGAGACGATGGAGCCCTGTGGAGCTGGTGGACTGACGGACCACGGTGGAGAGGAGGGAGCTAGGAGCCTAAGGGAAGCCGACGGGTCTACAAGCCGAGGTGGAGTCCGGGACTCGGAGGCGGGACGATGAAGCGAGGGATCCTTCACCCATGGCAGCGATGGAGACTGGCAGACCCGTGGCGAACTCCAGGTGGAGGGCAGAGGATGAGTGCAGGGGCTGCTGGGATCCATCGGCGACGTGTGGCAAGGGTGGGAGGGTGGGATAACTTGAGGCGGCGCACGAGGCGCGGGCACTGAGGCAGAGGCGCCACGTGGCGCGGGCACTGGGCCGAGGCGCCGCGTGGCGCGGGGCAGGTGGCCATCTTGTGCGTCGGATCAGGGCAGGCGACCATCTTGGAAAGCGGCTCTGGGCAGGCGGCCATCTTGGGAAGCGGCTCTGGGCAGGCGGCCATCTTGGGAAGCGGCGCTGGGTAGGCGGCCATCTTGGGAAGCGGCGCTGGGATGGCGGCGGCCATCTTGTGCAGCGGCGCTGGGAAGGCGGCGGCCATCTTGTGCAGCGGCGCTGGGAAGGTGGCGGCCATCTTGCGCAGCGGCTCTAGGAAGGCGGCGGCCATCTTGCGCAGCGGCTCTGGGAAGGCGGCGGCCATCTTGTGCAGTGGCTCTGGGAAGGCAGCCATTACAGGACTTGATGCAGTGTTCTCTTCCTCTGTAATACCCAGCGTGAAAGCTGACCCCACAGTCACTAAAGCGAACTCTATAAACTGAGCAAGTGACTCACGTGGACCCTCTCGAACCAGTTTCATCTTGAGTGGCTGATTTATTCCCTCATGAAACAACTTAAATCAATAAACAGTCAGGTAAGTCAGAGAGGTAAGCCATGTCCAGAAATTCTCGTGTATAGTCCTCAAGTGATCGGGTGCCCTGCTTGAGGGCCAATAAAGATATTGCGAGGCGCCTACCTGGCCATGGATCGGGTGAAAAGCCGCTGGATCCTGGTGTGAGGTTGCATTCTGTCACGAATGAGGAGTCTGAGGCGTGCGGATCCATTCGCAGGCTTTTATTGAGCAAAGGCATGGTCAAAGCAGGCAGGCGTCAAATCAAAGCAAACAGGGGTGTAAGAGGCAAGGCAACAACAAAATCCAAAAACAGGCAGAGGTCGGGACAGGCAGCAAACAATTAGAGTATCAACAGGCAGGCAGGGTCAAAACCAAGGAATCCAAGACTCGGGAAACAACAATCTAAAAATGGTACAGGCGAACAATGCAACCTGCAGGTGAGGGGCCTACAACAGTATTTATAGTCCACAAACAGGAAGTAGCAGCAGCGGGAGTGATCACAGATCATCCAGAGGTAAGAGCTCCCTCTGCTGGGTTGGTGACAGTTTAGCTGCTGGTTAAACAAAACCTAAACATACATAAACACATATTGTATGTATATATACCTATAAAAGATACTTTGATTGGACAGATACGCTGTAATTCTCAAAGGGTTAATAACCCTTAACACAGTACTCAGATGCTGTACTTATATATTAAATAAAAATAAAAATGGTAGTTTTACAATTATTACTAAATTATACTATTATAGTTTACTATTGGTTTCAGTAATGTAAGATGTTGGCATGGTGTAATAATACCCAGTGTGTAAAAATATACTGCATCATGAATTTTCTTATTACGATAAGACTAAATCATAATATTGTTACCTAACGCAGTACGTCACGCATACCACAGAATCTTAGAATCGTTACACTTATTAAAAACATACAAACAGTATAAATACTTTTCATTTTCCATGTCACTGCCTCCTTATCTCCCTAAACGTTACTCATTGTTTCTGTTTACCTACATGTACGTATGACTAAGTTTTCTGTAAGTGCGTAATACATACCACGTCATTTCAGAATAGGTGCCCTTTAGTTATAAAATACAGTATAAACGCTTTATAACTGTGCAGGTTATTACCCTACTACATTGTTTCCTCATACTTATGATTTTCAATCGTAGCAATGCAGACAATCAGCTACAACCTTGTTTTCCTGTGGAAAACCGTAATAAAATTGATTATTCGAGAATTGAATTTGTTACAAAAATATATCTTTTCACAATAACAGTCGTGTTTAAATTTTATTGTAAGTTAATGGCTTGACTGTAAACGACATAAACATTCTGTGTTTTCACTGAACCAGAGATATAATAACCATAATGACGCAGTCTTCATGCTACAATAATGACAGAATCAAAGTTTTCCATTGTGTTTATATATCTTTATAATTGCAGTTTGATTATATTATTTGTGTCTCCTTTATGAGAAATTGTTTCAACTCTAAACACATATTCAGCTCTTGACATCTTCACAATGTCACCACAAGCGTCAGTCCTCATCATGTGAACACATTGTGTTGGTAACATTTGTACACACCAGTCAAAACCACAGTGTGTGACAATAACCATGACTTTGTGCTGAGTTCTAAAACGCTCAGGAATTATTTAAAACTTGATCGAAATATTAATATTATTAGAATACTAACTGAAAGCATGTCTAAAAATTACCAGTATGTCTATAAAAACAGCATTATGTCGCAAATAATACCAAAAGCCTAAATCTTACTCATTAAAGTAAACAGCTCTTTTGTGTTTATTAACACTGCAAGAATTTTTTTAGAGCTGGAGAAATTTCTTTATTTAAAAAGGAAACAAATACACAAATGCATGAGATGTCCTTTATAGAAATAAAATAAATTAATAAATTAAATAGATTTAAGATTTAGATTTAATCTGGTGAAATGTACGGCAGCGCAGTGTGCAAAATATTTACCATTAAACCAAATCAATAATACTGTCACGGGTGTGATAGGCACGAGAGCAGACAATGACTATAAACGAAAATAAAGAGCTTTAATCTAGTCTGAGATGAAAATAAACAATATAAATACAGGCAGGCAGGCAGGCACATCGACAGGAACAAAATCACACGCACATAAAGACGAGATCGGACAAACGGAACTGAAAACACAGGACTTAAATACACAGGGTAAATTACTAAATTAACTACACAGCTGAAGACAATAAACTAAATTAGGTCACACGGAACACATGGCACGGGACAGAAACAATAACAAAGTCCAGAGACGTGACATTACCCCCCCCCCTCCCAGAAGGTGCGTCCTCGCACCTAAAGAGTAACATCAACATAAAACAAAACTAGGAATTGGGGATACCGGGTCTTGGGAGGAGGTTCTGGTGGAGGACGGGTCCCCAGGAGAGGGCAGGCAGAAGGCAGAAGGGTCCAAGGGTCCAGAGCCCAGCTATGGTGGTCCACGGTGGAGCCGACGGAGGGAGGAGCCATGGAGGAGAAGCGGCCATCGACTCCATGGGGCCGACCGACGGCGGCGGAGCAGGTGGCGGAGGAGACTGAGGCGAAGACGGAGAGCCGAAGAGCCAGGGTGACGTCGAGGCGCTGGAGGTCCTAGGCAACGCCGCAGGCTTCGGCGACTGACACAGAGACGGGGGACAGGAAGGACGCTGCGGAGCCAGAGTGACTGAGGACTGAGGTGAAGCCGGAGGGAAGGAGGAGCCTGACAGAGCCGGTGGTATGGATGGACGAGTTGAAGCCGGAGGAGAGGAATCTCGAGGCGACGGATGGTCGACGACAGACCAAGGCGGAGCCGGAGGGACGATGGAGCCTGGTGAAGCTGGTGGACTGACGGACCACGGTGGAGAGGAGGGAGCTAGGAGCCCAAGGGGAGCCGACGGGTCTACGAGCCGAGGAGGAGTCTGGGACTCGGAGGCAGGACGGCGAGGCAAGGGATCCTCCACCCTCAATGGCGATGGAGACCGGCAGACCCGTGGCGAGCTCCAGATGGTGAGCTGAGGGTGAGCGCAGGGGCTGCTGGGATCCATCGGCGGCGTATGACCAGGGTGGGAGGGAGGGAAAACGGGGAAGCGCACGAGGCGCGGGCACGGGACGGAGCGCACGTGGCGCGGGCAATGGAGGGAGTTTTTGGGGATCCAGCAGCCCTAGGTGGGGAATCAGCTCACCCTCAGCCGATGTGCAGTGGGCGGAGCTCCACTCCGCGCTCTACTTGCAGTCAGCTTGCTCCACTGTGGTGAGCTCCGTTGCCGGCTCGCCCACCTGGTCTGACGTACTTGGCTCGGGGAGGTGCAAAAATACAAGAATACTTCCCAGATTTGAGACAGTTTGTTGATCAAACAAGATTTCTGATGACCAGTGATTTTTTTTCACCGGTACAGAAATGTATAGGCTAAAGAAAAAAGTGGTTAAGGTAAATAACACTCTAATTAATGATGCTGTTTAAGAAGAAAGTTTCTTCTTCTTGTACGAGTGATGAAGTAAAATTTTTCTGTTTTTTCTTTTTTGCTTTCCTTTTATGTTATGAATGGGATACATATTGCATCTATGAATGTTAATGGTGCAAATAACGCCAAAAAAAGAGCACAGATTCTCCAGCAAATAGAACAGAAGAATATACACATCACTTTTTTACAGGAGACTCATAGTAGCACAGAGAATACAGTATACACACTTTTCAAATGTGAGTGCTGGGGTTGCCATTTTGTTCAGCGAAAATTTTAAGCCAATATCATACGATGTAGATGAAATAGTGAAAGGTAAATTGTTAAAAGTCAGAGCTATTTATGAAAACTCTGTTTTTACTCTTATTTGTGTCTATGTTCCCACTGCACCAATGCAAAGGCTTTTGTTTTTTGACATCCTTTGTTCAGTACTAAAATATTGTAGCACTGATGACTTTTTATTTGTAGGCGGGGGTTTTAATTGTACTGAACTAGATATGGATCGAAATCGTCTCGGGTTACTTGACTGTAACCCTGTTCCCTGAAAAAGCGGGAACGAGATGCTGCGCTGAATGCGCTAATGAGAACGTCTTTTGTTCGACCGGTTGTTGAAGCACGTGTGTCAAACACGCCAAAGTTTGGCTTATATAACCTCGGTCAGGTGACGTCACCTGATCACGAACACCTGGAGGTTATAAATAGATGTGACGCGGAAACATCCTCAGGTCAAATTTTTGTCTGAAAGGACGTCCAGTCACGCCCACAGTGCGGCATTGAGGCGCAGCATCTCGTTCCGCTTTTTCAGGGAACAGGGTTACAGTCAAGTAACCCGAGACGTTCCATATCAAATGCTACTCTCGATGCTGCGCTGAATGCGCAAATGGGAACGAGAATACCAACGCCGCCGCACTAGGAGTGTCTGGACCCCCAGCGTTGTGTAGTGTGTGCGCGCAACACTGAAGAGGTCTCAGACATTACTCTGGGATGTCGACTCAAGGACATGCGAGCCCGGAGTAGCATGGACATCCAAACTATAAAATCTAACAAATGTGTGCGGAGAGGACCAACCTGCCGCATCACAGACTTGCTGCAAGCGCGCCTCTTGCTAAAGCCATCGACGATGCAACCCCTCTGGTTGAATGAGCTCTAACTCCTAGAGGCGAAGTTTGACCACGCGCCTCATAGGCTAGGGCAATAGCATCTCTCACCCAGTGTGACAGTCTGTCTAGTGGCAGCCGCCCCGGTTTGCGCCACCATAGCATCTAAAAGCTGCTCTGACTTACGCCACTGGCTAGTGCGGTGGGGCGTAGATCTGGAGAGCACGTACTGGACACAGTAAGTGAAGTTTCTCCTGCTCGGTGTCATGAATGGCGGAGAGCAGAAGGCTTCAAGGATGACCGGATTTATAGTCGAGAATGGAACTTTCGGAAGATAACTAGGGTGAGGATGCAAAATAGCTTTTACCAGCCCAGGGGCAAAATCTAGGCAGGATGGCGAGACTGACAGAGCCTGCAAATCCCCAATTCTCTTCAGAGAAGTAATAGCTGTTAGAAAAACCATCTTTAGGGTCAGAAACCTGACAGGCGCTGACTCTAGTGGTTCGAAAGGGTGTCCACCAAGCCTTCAAGCACTATAGCTAGATCCCATGAAGGAACTGTCGCCCTACTGGGCGGCCTCAACCTCTTAGCTCCTCGAATGAAGCGAACAACTAGAGGGTGTTTCCCTATGGAAGCCCCTTCAATCAGAGCATGGCAAGCCGAAATGGCGCCACGTAAGTTCTGAGAGTATTAGGATGTGTGCCTGAGGACATTTTCTCTTGCAGAAACTCTAGCACTGAAACAATCTGGCAGTAAACTGGGTCTGCATGGAGTGTTTTACACCAACCTTCGAAGATGCGCCATTTCATGGCATATGTTCTTCTAGTGGAGGGAGCCCTAGCGCTAAGAATAGTCTCTATTACATTGGCTGAAAGGCCAGCATCACTTAGTTGGTCCCTCTCAGGGCCAGGCGTGAAGATTCAGAGCTCGGGACGGGGATGAAATATTGTCCCCTGTGCCTGAGAGAAGGTCCCTCCTCACCGGAATCGCCCACGGCGAGCCGTCGAGAGAGATATTAGATCTGAGAACCATATTCTGGTGGCCAGCGGGCGCTATGAGTAAGAGGCGAGACCCCTGTTGACGGACCTTGGCTAGGACTCCGGGGAGCAGAGCAATCGGAGGAAATGCGTAAAGACGCATTCTGGGCCACACATGGGCCATCGCGTCCAGACCCAGGAGAGCTGGATGAGTCAGAGAGAAGTAGAGGGGACATTGTGCTGTCTCCTGTGAAGCAAAGAGGTCCACCTCTGCTTCGTAAAACCTTTCCCAGATTTGACTGACTACTTCGGGATGGAGTTTCCATTCCCCATGTGTCACAGCTTGTCTGGACAGCAAGTCTGCTCCCTTGTTCATGTGACCGGGAATATAAATTGCCCTGAGGGACAGGAACTTGTCCTGCGCCCAAAGCAGAACCTGCTGCGCTAGCTCGTTCAAGCGGCACGACCGCAGTCCGCCCTGGCGATTTATGTAAGAGACTACTGCCGTGTTGTCCAACCGCACTAGGACATGGTAGCCTCTCAACTGCTGGAGGAAGTATTTCAGGGCCAGAAATACAGCCTTCATTTCGAGGCAATTGATGTGCCATTCGAGAAGATGACCTCTCCAGATCCCTTGGGCTGGACGGCCATCTAAGACCGCTCCCAACCCGTGAGGATGCGTCTGTCGTTAGCATCTTGCGGCGACAACACGGACCTAGAGTGGGACCCAAGGTCAGAAACCGGGGTCTGAACCACATAGATAGGAGTCACGAAGCCCTCGACGCGTAACCCTTATTTGCCTCTGGGGATTGGCCCTTGGATGAAATCCCCTGGCTCTGAGCCACAACTGAAACGGTCTCATGTGCAGGAGGCCCAAAGGTATCACTGTGGAAGCAGCTGCCATGAGACCTAGAACTCTCTGAAAGTGATGAAGAGTGACTTTCTGGCCTAGCTTGATGCTCTTTAGGGTGTTTAGAATGGATTTGAGGCGTGCAGGAGACAGCTGTGCCTGCATCGTGGTCGAATCCCATACGACCCCAAATATGTTGTCCTCTGAACAGGGGAGAGAACGCTTTTCTTGGCGTTGAGTCTCAACCCCAGCGATCCGAGATGAGCTAGGACGACATCCCGATGTCGAAGCGCAAGCTCTTGAGACTGAGCCAGAACATCAGGAACTTCCTGTGTTGTGGCAATATTTCTATGTGAAAATATGCGTCCTTTAGATCGATTGTCACAAACCAATCGCCCGGTTGGATTTGAGAAACAATCATTTTTATTGTTAACATCTTGAACTTGTATGTTCTGAGGTGATGGTTCAATCCTCGAAGATCTAAAATCGGACGCAGCCCCCCATCTTTCTTGGGAACGAGAAAATACAGACTGTAATAGCCTGACTGTCTGTCTGGTAGAGGAACACGTTCTATGGCCCCTTTTTCCAGCAGAGTTTGCAACTCCTGTATCAACAAATGCGCTCGTTCCGGTTTCACGGAAGTGAAAATCACGCCGTTGAAGCGGAGGGGCGATATGCGAACTGAATCCTGTAGCCTCTTTCTATGGTCTTTTGGACCCATGGGGAGATATTTGGCAGAAGCTTCCACGCTGCCAGCTTCTCTGAAAGGGGCACTAATTTTGACACTTCATTTTGTTGGGGGGTTGTTAGATGTTCGGCGTCCTGAAACGTGGCAGGAGGCGACCGAACATCCAACGTTTCGTTGGAAACCGTTGCTCCCCGAAACACCAGTGGCGGCGGAGATTGAACAATGGCTTCCTGAGGGTGCCGGGAAGGAGCATTTATTCTCTGTTGGAATTTTTCGCGCCTCCCTCCCGAGGCACCCCACGGTGCTGAGTGCACCAGCATCAGGACTTCTTCTTTGCGAAGATTATGCTCCGCAGGTCCGGTCTCCTTGCGGCGGACTGTGAAGCGCGGCGAGCCGCACCCCAGTCTCTACGAGGGGGTGCTTGGCTCGCCACACTGTCCCTCTGTGCCTCACGCCTCAAAGGAACCGGACCTGGTCGGGACCGGGTGGCCGACGGTCCCGACTCTTGAGCACGGCGGGGAAGAAACCTCACGAACGCTTCCTCATAGCGTTTCGCCTCCCGAAACCTAGTGGCGACGGCATTAACTGAGTCGCCAAATAGGCCGGAAGGCGAGACAGGGGCATCAAGGAGGATGGCGCGGTCTTTGTCCTTGATGCCCGTGAGGTTGAGCCACAGATGTCTCTCCGTGGACACCATAGCAGCCATAGAACGGCCGATGGCACGGGCCGTCTGCTTGGTCGCACGGAGAGACAGATCTGTGGCTCGGCGCAGCTCTAAAAACGCCTCTTCATCTATGGACCCGCCTGTGCTCAAGTCCTTCAGCAGATCAGCCTGGTACGCCTGCAGGACCGCCATGGTGTGCAGGGAAGCACCAGCCTGACCCGCTGCCTGAAAAGCTTTCCCCACCAGCGAAGATGTCATACGGCACGGCTTGGTGGGGAGGGTCGGTTTTTTTAGGGACGATGAAGTCCCAGGGGAGAGATAGCGCAAAGCGTCTCTTCCACCTGGGGCATCATCGAGTAGCCCGTGCCTTCGCATCCACGATAGTCGAATAAATCGGCGTCGATGGCACGAAGACACGGGACGAATAAGGCTTACTCCACGAGCGCACCAACTCCTCGTGGAGATCGTCAAAGAAGGGGAGAGACCGTCGCTGAGGCCCCTCCCCCCGGCCACCCGACAGAAATCTGTCGTCTAGTTTCGAGCGCTTGGGGTTCTCTCGCTCCTGGGGCCAGTCTAGATGTAATCTTTCGACTGCATGAGTTACCACCTCGAGTAGCTCCTCATACGATTTATTGTCGCGGGAGGAGCGCTCTGTGGTGGCACTTTCTGCTTCCCAGAAGCAAGAGATGAAGTCTCCTCGGTCCGTTCAGAAGAAGCGCCGGGGCGCGATAGAGAAACGGACGCGAGGGCTTCGCGATCCGGCGAGAGCGCGAGAGAAAGGGCCTGGTCCGTCTCACGTGGCTCAGCCAGATCGGCACGCGATCCACTCGATCCTCCTTTAAAAAAGCGGCGGGCGAAGCACCTTGATGGAAAACAGATCACAGTGCTCGCACTCGCCTCGAGCCGAGGATCGCGTGCTCTTCCCCAAGCACTCGAAACAAAAGTTATGACGATCGTCCTCGGAGAGCTGCCTCTGCACGGAGGCAAGCATCTCCCTTCCTGATGCGTCATACTTTTTTTCTTTTCTTTTATATATGTTTTATATATACTTTTTTTATTTAGTTATTTATTTTTTTTTTTTTTTTTTCTCCTTCTTCCTCACACACACTCACACAAAATGCGGTCCTTGAAGACAAAGGACCTGAGGATGTTTCCGCGTCACATCTATTTATAACCTCCAGGTGTTCGTGATCAGGTGACGTCACCTGACCGAGGTTATATAAGCCAAACTTTGGCGTGTTTGACACACGTGCTTCAACAACCGGTCGAACAAAAGGCGTTCTCATTAGCGCATTCAGCGCAGCATCGAGAGTAGCTTTTGATAGGGAACATGTGGAACCTCATATGGCCTCACGCAAGAGTTTAACTCACTTGATTGAAAAACATGATTTGTGTGATGTTTGGAGAGTAATGAGTGGGAATGTAAGACAGTACACATGGGCTCAATGGAACAATTATGTGTCATTGGCGAGACTGGATAGATTTTATGTTTTTAAACATCATTTGAGTATGTTTGAAAAATGTTTCATTACACCTTTGTCTTTTTCTGATCACAGTATGATAAGTTTTATTTTGAATTTATTTTGAAGTCAGTTAAGACTAAAAGTGCATATTGGCACTTTAACACAAGTCTTTTAAATGATAAATTATTTATTGAATCATTTAGATCTTTTTGGAAGGTTTTTAAAGAACAAAAATCTTCTTTTAAATCCATACAGCAGAGGTGGGATTACAGCAAAATACAGATAAAACTACTCACGCAACAGTATACTCGAAATGTCACAAAAGAACTTAATTATTCTGTAGAAATGCTTGAAACGAAGTTGATAGAATTACAAAAGCTGACTCAAACCTCAGGCAATAGTACATTTTTGGAGACCTATTTAAAGAAAAAGGCTGAACTTAGAGAGCTTTTAGAACGTAAAGCACAAGGAGCTTTAGTTCGCTCTCATTTTTTAAAGATTGATCAGATGGATGCACCCGCAAAATATTTTTTTGGTCATGAAAAAAAATGGTCAGAAGCGATGAGTGTAAATTTGAAAGTTGTTGCATTTGGTGACTGTAGCTAAAACTAAGCCACCACTTTTGACAAAAGGTGTCTCTATAGAGTGCCTCCTTCATGCCCATTTATGAGCTTTTTCCTGTGCGTAACTACGATTAATACTGATATTTGTGCTGAGTTTCATTAACTTCTAAGCATGTTATCTGCCTCAAAAATGCAAGAAACAAATAAAGTTTAACATGTTTCCATGGCAACAGATTTTATGTTATCTTTATCCCAGTTTTGCATCGTTGACATTAATCTGACGTTTGAAGCAAATACTTCAGAAGACAAAAACTTTGACTCCTAATAGTGACTTCTATGTGATCAGAATTATACAATGAACAAACCCATGAAGTTTGAGAAAAATCAGATAATGTATGTGTCTAATGTATGTTCCTGTCTTTTTTCACCATCATTTCATCCCCTCACCACAGGCGTTAG
Organism: Puntigrus tetrazona; assembly: GCF_018831695.1. Classification (NCBI taxonomy): domain Eukaryota; kingdom Metazoa; phylum Chordata; class Actinopteri; order Cypriniformes; family Cyprinidae; genus Puntigrus; species Puntigrus tetrazona. Next base: position 6,768,446 of record NC_056713.1, read on the forward strand.
CAACCCCAATGTCTTGAGATCATGTTTGCCAAATATAGTAGCTCCTCCTCTAAGAGGAGCATGTGCTTTTTAAACAATCCTGAATAGCCGACTTCTTTTGGGTGGAGCTAACAGTCTCAGGTCAGTGAGCTGCCAATACTTCCTGAATTTATAATGGAATAACAGTCTTTCTGGAGGGCCCTTATGTCTTCGGCACTCCCTATGACACAGCTAGTCAACCTGACTATATGTAGGCCTTGGCAACAAAAAGAAGTACCACACCCATACATTTGATGAAGGTACGGGGAGCCAATGACTGACCTAAGGGGAGAACATTGTACAAGTGTTGACCTGAAAGTAAAACATGAGATACTTCTTGTGATCCTTGTGAAGTGGGATATGGAAGTAGGCATCTTGTAGATCCACTGTTGTGAACCAGTCTCCTTGTCTGATGAATGTTAAAAGGGTTGAGTTGCTTCAAATGATGATTGAATAAATAATAGAACACCAAATAGAAACAGAAAATTGTGCCATTGAAACACACTTTTATGAGAAAAACAGTCTCAAAAAGTAGTACATCTAAAAGGGTATTTATTGCCTTCATCCCAGACATTCGATTTCAGAATGCAAAGCAAACCAACTTGACACCAAATACACACCAAATTGATAAATGAACAGAATGCATAGTCGATATAAAAAACTGGATGATGAGCAACTTCTTAATGCTAAATTGAAAAAAAAATGGAGGTGCTAATTCTTGGACCTAAAAACCCCACATATAATAATCTAGAACACTGTCTAACACTTGATGGCTGCTCTGTTAATTCTTCATCATCAGTTAGGAACCTAGGTGTGCTGTTTGACAGCAATTTTTCCTTCGAAAACCATGTTTCTAGAATCTGTAAAACTGTGTTTTTCCATCTTAAAAATATATCTAAATTACAACCTATGCTTTCAACCTCTAATGCAGAAATATTAATTCATGCGTTTATGACCTTGAGGTTAAATTATTGTAATGCTTTATTGGGTGGTTGTTCTTCACGCTTGATAAACAAACTTCAGCTAATCCAAAACGCAGCAGCTAGAGTCCTTACTAGAACAAGACAGACGTGAGGCTGATGATGAGCTTGTCGTTAAGTCAGGAATAAATTATGCTGAACAATGGCGTCATGTAATCAGATATTTAGGTGTGGGCTAATGTAGCAAAAATGTTGGAAGTGTAAAAGCATTTAAAAGTATTAGAGATAGACTGTGACGGCCTGAGGCGTCGGCCGCACAAGTGTGGGTATTTGAGCTTAAACACAACATCAGCGCGCATTTGTAGCTCAAATGCTCACATGCACCCATATGTATTCATGCACTTTTTTTTTTACACCAGTTTAGTTGTAGTAATCAAACACACACAGCATTTAAATTTCGAATGTCTTTATTTAGTTTATTTTTGCATGTCACTGATTTATAGGGCCCATAAATTAGTTACAGTGCACACCTTTTCCCAATTTTCTTTTAACAAACGTTTCTTTTGTATTGAGTTTACCGGGAGATGAGACTGCGGGGAGAGCGCGATCCGGACCATCAAAGATCTGAGGCGGGCGGGGGGGCGCGCAAATTTATTTGATTTTGGTTCCACCGGGCCAAACCAACTATGGAGCGGACCTGGGGAGATTTGAAACGGACTATTTTGCTGTTTGATTTAATTTGTGTTTGTTTCGTTAGAATAATTTTGTTGTTTGAGTTTTTGCGGTTTGGTTGTAAGTGTTTATTTGTTAAAACCATTACTTATATTATGATATGGGTTTGGTTAAGTTTAATTGTTTGTTTCCTCCCCTGTGTAATTAGCCATAGTTTTACCCGCTTCTTTATAAGCTGAATTTGCTTGAGTGGAAGAGAGGTCTCTGCCATGCCACTGATGAGGATTGTGCTCCTGGTCTGTTAAGTTTTTTTTTATTGTGAATTAGTTATGGGTTGTTTTTTTTTGTCACCTAATGACTTGGTATCCTCTGGACATCAATAAAATCCTCAATCGTGAAACGTTGGGCTTGTGAATCACTATTGGCCTTGACCTCGCGGTCCCTTACATATGGTGGCAGCGGTGGGATGTTCTAAATCCAGCGATTGAGAGGTACAAGGCTTTCTAGTTATTTTGCTCCTCGTGGCTGTTTATTTTTCTGAGTATGAGTCGTACTGTGAAGAAGAAACTCCTACAGCCAGAGGAGGAATGTGTTGGAGAAGCTGTGAGTATAAGGCAGGATGTTGATGGAGAAGTGGCAGCACCTGAAGGGGGCATGTCAGTGGCAGAACTGGCAGATCTGCTCAGAGCTCACATGGTGAGGATGGATGGCCGGGAGGCTGAGAGACAAAAGGAGCAGGTGGTGCAGGAACGGCGCTTCAAGGCTCTCCAGCACCAGTTTGGATTGTTGCAGATGGAGGTCCAAGCACGCACCACTCCGGCCCCTCTTCAATGTGGCAGAGAAGTTCAGGAGGACGTGGGATGGCCGGAAGCCAACCCCACTGATACGGAGGAAGTTTCGAGGATTCACAGAAGTCCTGCCCAGGCAGAGGGACCAGTGAGTTTGCCCCTTGCACAAATGCCCAGGCTGGAGAAGCTGGGAGAAACGGATGATGTGGAGCACTTTCTGGTCACGTTTGAACGGATTGCAGTAGCTTGTAGATGGAACAGAGCAGATTGGGTATGGCATTTGATACCATTACTGACGGGTAAGGCCAGAGCAGCATATGTTAACATGGATGTAGCTGAGTCTACTGATTATGAGAAGGTGAAAGCTGCCATTTTGTTGAAGTTTGATATAAATGTTGAGACTTACCGCCAGAGATTTCGCTCTTTAACTGTACTTCCAGCTGAAAGTCCAAAGGAGCTGTATAGCCGACTGAAGGAGTTGTTCATGAAATGGATTCAACCAAAAGGGAAAACAGTAGAGGAGGTGAGTGAAGTGATCATACTTGAACAATACCTCAGAATGCTGTGTCCTGAACTTCAGGTGTGGATTAAGGAGCGAGACCCTGGATCAGCGGCTGAAGCAGCTGCGTGGGCGGATGTATTTGTAGCAGCTAGAGGAAAGAACAAGAGCTGGACTTGTAAACCTGAAAGAGAACGACAGGCGGGCAATCTATGGCAAAATCAACCCAGGTCAGAAGGAAGAGGGAAACCCCAGGTAGCAGGACAATCAGGTGGGCTCAGCATGACTTTTAAACGACCTGTGATCTGTCACCTGTGTGGACAAGAAGGTCATATTAAGCCAAACTGTCTGAAGAATGCGGTCCAGTCTATGCATTTGTGCTTTGTCCCAAGAAAAATATCACCTCATGCAGACGTGCAATGTCAGAGGACAACGATGGTGGAGATCGGAGAGGAAATGCTGACGGCTCTTATTGACACTGGTAGTGATCAGACTCTAGTGAATAAGAAATTTATACCACCTTCCATGATCGATTCAGCCAGCCGATTACCTCTTCGATGCGTTCATGGTGATGAGCGGGTATTGCATATGGCTCATATATTCATGAAGCTGAGGGGGCAGACCTTTTCGATGAAGGTGGGAGTCGCTGAGAACTTGCCATATTCTGTAATTCTTGGTCGAGATGTGCCTGTGTTGTTTGAATTGCTGTCTCCAGCACGGGAGTGTAGTGTGGTGGTCACACGTGCAAGAGCAAAGCAGGAAATTGAGCTTGACCCTATGTTGAGCAGTCTACCATTCTTCTCTGAGGAAATAGAGGTGGGCAAGTCAAAACGGAGAAAATCAAAACGAGAGAGGAAAGGAGAGAAGGTAAAGTTTAATGCCTCAAAGGTTTCAGAAGGTGTTACAGGTGAACTACCTGTGGATTTTAGGTTGCCGACTGACATTGTAAAGATGCAGCAGGAGGATGCCAGTCTTGTGCAGTGTTTGAGCATTGCTAAAGATGCAGGGGAAGGGATTGAGGATGCGGCTGCGACATTTGTGCGGGAAAAGGGAATACTTTACCGTCAAATGGGGTCACGGAGACAGCTGGTGGTTCCCAAGTGTGTCCGAGAAGTAGTCTTACATCTGAGCCACTCTATTCCTTGGGCTGGCCACCTAGGGAAGAACAAGACCATTGCTCGGATTAAGAGACATTTCTATTGGCCCGGACTGGAAGGTGAAGTAGCCCGGTTCTGCAAAAGTTGTCCTGACTGCCAGAAAGTCTCTCTGCAACGACCTAAGAGAGCCCCTTTGCAACCACTGCCCATCATTGGTACACCGTTTGAGAGGCTGGGAATGGATGTTGTTGGTCCTCTCGAGAAGAGCCGGTCAGGTAACCGATTCATGTTGGTAATAACAGATTATGCCACAAGGTACCCAGAAGTCTTTCCTTTAAGAACCGTGAAAGCCAAGACGGTAGCGACATCACTGGTGCAGCTGTTCTCGAGGGTTGGATTTCCAAATGAGATCTTAACCGATCAGGGCACCAATTTTATGTCCACATTGTTGAAACAAGTGTATAAGTTGCTTGGAATCAAAAGCCTTCGTACTACTCCTTATCATCCTCAAACTGACGGATTGACTGAACGTTTTAACCAGACATTAAAACAAATGCTCAGGAAATTTGTTGATGGGACTGGCCAAGATTGGGATCAGTGGCTACCTTACCTTTTGTTTGCTTACAGGGAGGTACCTCAGGCGTCCACAGGTTTCTCGCCCTTTGAGTTGTTGTATGGCAGAGAAGTGAGGGGACCGTTGACATTGCTCAAAGAGGTATGGGAAGGAAGTTCTGAGTGTCAAGAACCCAGTAATGTTGTCTCTTACGTTTTGCAGATGAGAGAACGCCTGCAGAAAATGTCTGAGCTAGCCCAAACAAACTTGTCTAGTGCTAAAGAGCAACAACGGCGGTGGTATGATCCACAGGCTAGAGAAAGGGGGCTGCAGGTTGGTCAAAAGGTGCTGGTGATGCTGCCCACTGGAGAAAGTAAGTTGCTGGCTAAATGGCAAGGACCTTATGAGGTCAAAAGAAGAATTGGCCCCACAACGTATGAGATTGCCATGCCAGGACAGGCGAAAACCAGTCGAGTTATGCATGTCAATTTGTTGAAAGAATGGACCCCTAGGATTGAAAGGGAAGCGCAATCACTGATGGTTTGTCGAGTGGCGGATGAATCAGATGAGCAATACTTACCTGAACCGAATCTGGGGAAGCTTGAGCTGGACCATCTGACGGAACGGCAACAAACTCAGGTGAGAGCTCTTTGTGCCCCTGATGTGTTTTCTGAATACCCAGGATTCACCAAATTGATCCAGCATGAGGTGGTGTTGAAGCCGGAGGCTGTGGTGAGGCGCCGAAGCTACAGGGTGCCAGAGAGACTCAGAGAGAGCCTGAAGAAGGAGGTAGACTTGATGTTAAGTCTTGGAGTCATTGAGCCATCTTATAGTGAGTGGTGTCACCCAGTAGTTTTGGTGCCCAAGAAAGATGGGAGCCTCCGATTTTGCATAGACTTCAGGTACTTGAATTCAGTCTCGCAGTTTGATTCGTATCCCACTCCACGGATAAGTGACTTGATTGATCGTTTGGGGAGAGCACAGTATATAACAACTATGGATCTTTCTAAAGGATACTGGCAGATCCCATTGACTATGGCTTCTAGACCCCTGACTGCTTTCCAGACACCGGGAGGCCTATACCATTTCAAGGTTCTGCCGTTTGGTCTTCATGGGGCTGGAGCAACTTTCCAGAGATTGATGGACAGAGTGCTGCATGGTTTGTCTTTTTCAGCTGCTTACATTGATGATATTGTCGTGTACAGCAACACCTGGGAGGATCACTTGAGCCACCTTCGAGAGGTACTGAGACGACTCCAGGAGGCAGGCCTAACAGTCAATCCAAAGAAGTGCACCATCGCAATGGAGGAGACGGAATACCTGGGACATGTTATTGGTCAAGGAATGGTGCGACCTCAACTGAGCAAGGTTCAAGCACTCGAGAAATGCTCAGTGCCACAAACCCGCAAGGAATTGAGGTCATTCTTGGGTATGACGGGATTTTATAATCGTTTTATACCTAATTATTCTGACAGAGCTGCTCTCCTGACTGATATGGTGGGCACACGGCGCCCCAACCAGCTGAAATGGACTGAGGAGGGAATGAAGGCCTTCCGGGATGTTCGAGGAGCTCTGACTACTGAGGCGGTACTGTACAATCCAGACTTTGCTCAGCCGTTCATTGTTCAAACGGATGCCTCCGAAAGAGGAATTGGAGCTGTTCTTTTGCAGGAAGTGCTGGGAGCACGTCGACCTGTGGCCTTCATCAGCCGTAAAATGTTCCCGAGAGAAAGGAGATACTCCACGATCGAAAAAGAGTGTCTTGCTTTGAAGTGGGCTTTGGATTCCCTTAAGTATTATTTGTTGGGGAGAGAGTTTACTCTTGAAACCGATCATAAAGCATTGAAGTGGCTAGAGCGGATGAAGGACACAAATGGAAGGATTACAAGGTGGTACCTAGCGCTGCAGCCCTTCCGCTTTACCGTGCAGCATGTGCCAGGAAAGGACAATGTGACTGCTGATTACTTGTCCCGCTGTCCGGGTGAATCTGCCGAAGGAGGGGGAGATGTGACGGCCTGAGGCGTCGGCCGCACAAGTGTGGGTATTTGAGCTTAAACACAACATCAGCGCGCATTTGTAGCTCAAATGCTCACATGCACCCATATGTATTCATGCACTTTTTTTTTTACACCAGTTTAGTTGTAGTAATCAAACACACACAGCATTTAAATTTCGAATGTCTTTATTTAGTTTATTTTTGCATGTCACTGATTTATAGGGCCCATAAATTAGTTACAGTGCACACCTTTTCCCAATTTTCTTTTAACAAACGTTTCTTTTGTATTGAGTTTACCGGGAGATGAGACTGCGGGGAGAGCGCGATCCGGACCATCAAAGATCTGAGGCCGGGCGGGGGGACGCAAATTTATTTGATTTTGGTTCCACGGGCCAAACCAACTATGGAGCGGACCTGGGAGATTTGAAACGGACTATTTTGCTGTTTGATTTAATTTGTGTTTGTTTCGTTAGAATAATTTTGTTGTTTGAGTTTTTGCGGTTTGGTTGTAAGTGTTTTTGTTAAAACCATTACTTATATTATGATATGGGTTTGGTTAAGTTTAATTGTTTGTTTCCTCCCCTGTGTAATTAGCCATAGTTTTACCCGCTTCTTTATAAGCTGAATTTGCTTGAGTGGAAGAGAGGTCTCTGCCATGCCACTGATGAGGATTGTGCTCCTGGTCTGTTAAGTTTTTTTTTATTGTGAATTAGTTATGGGTTGTTTTTTTTTGTCACCTAATGACTTGGTATCCTCTGGACATCAATAAAATCCTCAATCGTGAAACGTTGGGCTTGTGACTCACTATTGGCCTTGACCTCGCGGTCCCTTACATAGACAAACGTATGTTTTCTATAACTTGGCATTACCTAGTTGCTAGTTAACAATGTCTTAGTTTACATGCACTGAATGTAATAAAATCAGATCCATTTTCATCATAATTTTGGTGAAGTTAGATGTTTTAATCGAATTAAGTGAAATTGTCTTCTATCACTTGCACCTGCATTAATGTTGAGTTCTATTACTGTATATAAAATTCAACCCGTCAGAGTGGCTAGTGGGAGTGACTGTGTTTCCCGCCACAACTGAAATCCACCCACGTTTGGCAGGTTGGCGGGTGTTAATGTCAGACTGCTGCTGCAGTCCTCTTACCCAAGCTTAAGACCTTCTGTACTGATAAACCTGACGTAGTAGAGACTGTTAAGTTCAAATGAACATTATCCAATTATTTATCCAAATAAATGTGGGTATTTGAAAATATAAATTAAAGTATTTGTGTTCGTACTACAGCCTTGACACACCTGAAAATCTTGAAAAGAGCAAAGAGAATCATCTGATGAAGAGTTCTTCTCCAAACCACTCTCTAAACAACTGCAAAGTCTGGTCGAGCTTGATGACTACCTCAGTATAGATCTGCTTCACTTCTTCCCAGCCATTAAGAAGCTGTCTATGAAGTTAAGTACGGCTCTGTTTGTCTCAGCTGCATGTGAACAGCTTGCTGTGAAACAACATTATAATTGCTTTATTTGAATTTGTAGCTGCACGGGTCTAATGAAAAGATAGCCACACTTCATACTGATGTCTTTTGTTGTTTATTTGTTTCTCTGCTCTCTCTCTCTCTTTTAGCAGACACAGTGAAAACTACAAGAAATAAATAATTCACAGTCTCTCCTTCAAATATCCATTGACAAAATCTGAATCCAATAACATACATTCTTCACAAACTAATATAAACAACATTAAACACAAAATGCAATAGACTTGAAAAAGAATTACCGTGTGCGCCCTCTTAGACCATGCAGATAAAACTTTCCATGTGCACATCTTTCTTAAAGAACCCCTAGCCTAAACCCATTTTTAAAGTTTTTTTTTTTTAAACAGTGAATATTTCTGACTTTGACAGAATTACAGAATTAATAAAAGGGTCAAGATCCCAACTAAAGCAAACACTGTTCTCCATGATGGTGGCCAATTTTAACCAATAAAACATCAATATTTGACCCCCTGTAATTCTCAATAACAGCAGGTGTTCATCATCAAAACTTTTACAGGGTTAATGGGTTAAATGAGATAATTAGTTAATTAGATCTCATTTAACCCATTAACCCTTACTCGGAAGTACTTGAATGCTGTACTCACACTCAACACTGAGCACATCTATAACACAAATCATGAGTTATGACACATTAGATTGTTAAAATTTAATTAACACAATAATAGTAATTATTCATACTGCAGTGCATGATGGGAGTTTTTACTACCAGGTTACCCAGCATGCACTGCAGCATGAATCATTTTGTTTGTCACCTTTGTTGAGAATCGTGTGCTGGTTCTTTGATGTCTTTATCTACTGAGTTCATTAGCAATTTTTATAGTTTTTTTAAACTCATGAGAGCTGAAGTTACTTGGTCTGAAATGACACTTCGGTTCAGTAGTGAGATGTGACAGTGTTTTGAGTCAGGATTGCTGTTAGGGTGTGTGTGCATGTTTTCCCCCAGTTATGTCACTTCTTATATTCATTGTTCTTTAATTCATCTTACCTACTGATACTTGAATGTCTCTGCTCAACATATGACCGCTGCAGCGAAAGAGCTGTGTTCAAAACACTGAATACAAACGACACGGAGCAGAGAGCAGACAAACGTGGTCAGTAAACTACATCAGTGTCAGGGATTGGCAGTAGCTTGTTGTGTTTGTCTTGTGTTTTGTTGTCCTGGAGCACATGGCCTTTGTTTTGACAGCTTGCCATGTGCTTCGCTGTTAACTCCTCCCCTCTTGTTAAACCTAATTGTTTCACACTCCTGCACCCCATTTCTGTTAATTACCCAACCTACTTAATCTCCTTGTGTTTTCTGTCCTTTGTCAGTCCGTCGTTTGATATTTGTTCATCCTGACGCTGAACCTTAGTTTGCTAGTTTGATCAGTTTTTTTGTTTGTCCGGTCTCAGTCCTGTCTTCAGTCTAGTTGTACAGTTTTTGCCTCGTCTACTTTTTATTGGTTCTCGTTTTAGTCCTGTTCCCAGTCCAGTTAGTACCTTTTTGCCTTGTTGACTTTTTGTTTGTTCTTTTCAGTTTTTTTGTTTTCCCCTTTCCGGCCCCACTTCTCAGCCCACCTGTAGCCCGGCTCAGTACTCTCTCCTTTCAGACTACCTTCGGGTGCCAGTACCCGTCCCGGTCCTCTAGCGGGCGGATGTGGAACGTGGCTTCAGCGAAAGGCATCCCAGTTACCACCTGACCGGCCAATTGCTTCCTGCCCCACCGGTTGGTGTCTGGTTCACCCATCATCCCATCTATTGTGACTGAGTGACGAGCCATTCCTCACCTCCTCTGCAGCTGGAATTAAGGCTGGAGTCGCCTGCCAGTGGTTTCACCCTTTTGTTGGACAATTATCAAGAACTCTTGTTTGTCAAATAAACAATTTTTTTCTTCTGCAATTGGGTCTGCTTGTCTGCCTTGACAATCAGTGGGGTTTTTTTTTCTCTCACACTGTGGTTCTGACAGGTTTGTACAGAAGTTTCACACTAAGTAAAGATGCTGAGAACTGCTGGTTGTGGTCACACTGTGATGATGTGAAGAGATGAATATGTGTTTAGAGTTAAAACAACAGTGAAGCACAAGAAAAGTATTCATAGATTTGAGACATCTTTTAGACATTTAAGCCATTTTAGTTGAAGACGCCTGGTTTAAAGCAACTAAACGAACACTGTAAGGTTACAAATTTATGTCATTCTGCATGAAGCAAAAAAAAAACTGATCTGAAAAATAGATGCAAGCTTCACTTTTACAAGCTTAACTCTTTTTTTGTAGTACTTCCTCTTTCACACTCACTTCTTTAAATGCTCACACTTGACTTTTCATGTGCTCTATTTCTTGTGTTTGGGCCAAGTGTGAGGATGAATTCCACGAGTGTGTGTACAACTTTTACCTAATGGGACACACAGTGTTATAAAAACTCATCTTTACATAGCTTTTATTATGTTTTAAATACTTAAATCAACTTTTAAATGTCTGTTCAGAACTCTATAACAATTTAGGGTACATGTCATATAGCCTTATAGTAATATAGTAATATAGTACTTGATGACGTGACAGAAACTATGCACTTTCTTTTTTCTAGCACTTCAGATACAGTTGCTGAAAGATGAACGAAAACAATCTGAGTCCGTGTTATAATGAGAACACTCGCACCCTAAAGAGAACAACCCTTGAAAAGGTAGTACAAAAAAGTTTCTTTTTTGCTTTGAGTCAAGTATCGTTGAAAGAGATGAGTTTTGATTTGATGGTTGAAGATATAGTGTATAATTTGACTGAAATAATTCAAGTCTTGATTCAGAGCTCTGTCTGGAAGTACTTGACGTACTCTGTATCAGGTGAACATCATCATCACTGAAATGCAGACATGTACATCCCTCTTTTTCACACATTATTGTAGCACAGTTTGTCCTGAATACAAAATAATTACCAATAGTGTGTTAAAAGAAGCAGAAAAAAGCACAGATGTCAGCGCGTCTCAAAACATCTCAAGGGCCCCAAAATCACCTCGGACCCCAGAGGGTTAAACCTGTATGGATTCTGGTTTTGGATTACCCTAAAAAACTGCATTTGAATTCTCCAATCTTCATGTCCTTGTGCTGATCGTACCTTGACTCTGAATCATGACAACATTTCTGTCCAAAACTTTTTTTTTTTACATTTTTACATTCAACTTATAATAACATTTTCTCACACATGAGGTATTTGTATGTCTGTAATGTGTCGTGTTGGATCTGACTGTATGTTTCAGGAAGTCTTGAGACTTTAACACAGTCTGTGTTTAACCGTCTGTCATCATTCAGTCAGTATGGAGCTCAGTCAACTTCCTCTTGTGTTCTGTGAGTATTGCTTTCTCTGAAAGGATTTCAGCGGATTTTAATACATTTTTTATGATATATTTTCAAGTGATTTAGTTTTTTTTCTTTAGTTGCTGCTCTCAAATTTTCAAATCCAGCTGTAATTTATGATATATATATGTATAAAAATAATCTGGAGGAGGAGCACGGTCAATGCTGTTTGTGTCAGATATTAAACTTGTGTTTTGTTCAATCAGTTTTTTATACTTTATAATAATGTTTGTTGAATCAGTTCTGCTGGTGTTTGTTCAGATGTTTAGTGTAGTTTCTTTATTCCTCTGCTTGTGATCAGACTCTTGATTCTCTGCTATGTATGGAGATGAAAACGGTCAAATATTAAACTGGTGTCTCAGTGTTCATCTGCACACATATATGCAGTCCTCCATACAAAATCTTAGTATGACTTCATCTTTATTACTGCACTGAAAAAAAGGTTTCAATGATCCAATTAGAAATAAATTCATGAACAAATGATTCACATGTATATTTTGTACCAATTAAAAAATAATGAACTATAGTAGTATTTTTTTAAATTCATCAAATATCAAAATAGGTTAATGGTTGCGTTTCCAGAAAACAACTATGGTCATAAGTTCAACAAAACTTTCGTCTATAACTGGTTAATGATAGTTTTGAAAAAAAAACACTTAAGTGTAATTTTATTTGTCATACAATATGATGAAGATGCTAACTGCTTGATATTCAGAAAACCATCATTTAACCATCAGAAACACATCTGTGAATATCACAAAACAAGTCACGGTATAAATATCAAAAAACAAGAATAAAATCAAGTATTAAAGGGATACAGGTGCATAATTTATTCATGTTACAATGCATTCTGGGAGCCATGGATGAGTTTTGATTGTTTTCATCCACTGGATTTTTCATTGGCTCCGCCCATCAGTGTTTGATTGACATCTATTGTTATATTTATTTCAAAGCATTTTCAGCTATTTTTATATAAAGTAAAAAGAGCCTATTGTTATTTTCTACTTGATGTTAGCAGCATCTTGATAATAAAATTCTAAATAGAATCTATTTGTATTTATAACGTTAACCCCCTCCGGTCCCTGGTACTACTTCTTCACCCTCATTCTTCTTATGGCTCTGTCTGAAGAACATTTCAAATCTCCCTTTCTATAAAAAGCATCTATTGCTTAGAAACTAGTAGAGTATTAGTAGACTGGTAGAGTTACCTTTTTAGTGTTTTTGCAAACTTATATACTGTCAGAAAAAAAGTCCCAGTTCTGTCACTGGGGCAGTATCTTTGTACCTTCCCTCTAAACAGTATATATTACATATCTGTATCTTTTCATATGTCTAATGTAATGTACACAGTATGAGCTCAATGCTGACATTCTCTTTGTGTTTTAGTGCTGATTTCAAATATCTACTCTGAACAAACTCAAGGTAAATGAATTTATTCACATATTTGCATATGAGTGATTTTATACTTTTACAAACCAGCTATTATGATTTTAAATTATTATAAATACACCTTAAGTTATTTTATGCTGTGACTAGAGGAAGAAATTTCATTGAACAATAACAGTGACAATAAAAATATGTTTCCTCACATAATGAACTGCTTTTTCATAAGACACTAGTGACTATAACAGCTATAGAGAACAACACTTCAGTTTAATCTGATATAGCATGTACTTTAAAGTAAACTGTTTATACAGTAAAAACAGCACATTTGTAATTTTATTATTTACATTATTTTTTTAATTGTCGTTGTACAGAAAGACTGAAACCCAAAGTGATCATTAAACCTGATCAACATGTGTTCAGAGGAGAAACAGTCACTCTCAGATGTGACATATATGATGAAGGAGTCACTGGCTGGAGATACAGCTGGTATAAAGAAGGTTTAGACAGAGTTTTCAGTGAAGGACAGGAACTCACATTCAGTTCTGTTACTGAGTCTGACTCAGGTGAATACTCCTGTGATAGATTTAATGGATCAAAACCGTCTCCCCGCAGTGATGAAGTTACTCTGACAGTATCAGGTGAGTCTGATCATCTGTTCATACACACAAACACACATTTCATATGTTATTAATAAGTGATTTCAATTTCAATTTCAGCTTCCAGATTCGTTTTTTAAGTGTTTTTTAAGCGATTAAAAGTAATCTGATTTTTGGGGGACGAGCACCAAACTTTTGTTGCCCTTTTTATAACTCAATCTAAAAACCTAAATGAAAGAAAATAGGATTCTTATCCTGATCTCAGAATGAAGTCTTAATAATCAGACATTGTAAAATATATTGTCATCTGTTTCTCTCTTCTTTTACTGTATCATTGTCATGTTTTTTTTTTCCTTTTTTTGCTGAACCCTAAACTAGTTGCAACACTTCCCTGTTTAAGTAAGCTTTGTAGGAATGGTTTTGTGTTTGGTAAGAGCTCCACATACTGGTCAGAAGAAAGACTAATTTTATCATCATTGATCACTCTGTCGTTCTGAAATGTTTTGTAAACTGCTGTATCTGATCAGAACTTTGGTCACTGATGAGTCTCAGTAGTTCAGACTCTGTTAAACTAAAGGCTGTGGGTCTGAAGCGGCTGTAGTGAGAACAAATCAAAAGTGACAAAATAGTCCCCTCACTGATTCGGTGCATTGCTGTTTTTTGGGGGTTAAACCGTGCTGTATTTTAACACACGTGTGTGTCAGGTTAAGGACAACACATTTAGTTCATCTGAACACGACCAGTTCTTCTTCTTAACTCAGGTTGATATTCTTCAAATGTTTAAATAGTGAATATTTAAGAATAACACATCTCTGACACAAACTGTTATTTATGACACATTAGTGCCTTAAAAAAACAGATGCATTAAAAACAACACAACTTGTGTTAAAACTTAACCTGCCAGTGTGTTCAGTTAAGGACAACACTTTGTATTAATTTAATTTTCAAATGATTTTCTTAATACAGGCAGTCTGTTAAAACATAACACACTAATGTGTCATAAATCATAAAAAGTGTCGTAGATGAGATCAGTGTTGTGTCTGAGTACAGCTTCTGAACACTTTGCTAAGGACTTATAAAGAGTTAAAGACCTAATGAGATAATTAAGTGACTAATTAAATGATGATTGTGAATTAGTGATGAACACCTGCTGTTACTGAGACTTACAGAGGATCAGATATTGATGTTTTATTGGTTCAAATGATGATGTCACCATCATGGAGGACTGTGTTTGCTTTAGTTGGGCTCTTGGCCATTTTACCAATTTAAAAGAATATGCTTTTAAGCATTTACAATGTTATTTTACAGCAAGCTTTAGTAAGTTGACACTGTATCAAAGTTAAGTTTTTTGTGATGGTGTCTAACCGATTAAAAATAGATTTATGTATTCTTTCATTTGTTTTTCTAATATCTGTTCTCTTAAAACACACACTTCCATCAAGAATCAGCTTCTGAATCTCAATGTTTCAAAAAAGAAAAAGAATGCTCCCAGAATGCATTGCAACAAAATTATGTTGATGATTTCTCAATTTTATCTACATCATCTTATCATGTCTTCTACTAGTTTTCTTTGTCATTACAAAGTGTTTTTAAAAAACAGAATTGCAGCTAAAAGAGGAAAAACAAAACAACACTAAACAGTCCAAGACCGAGTTCTTTCTCAAGAAGAACTTCTGTATGAAAATCAAACTTGAGTTCATTTCCTAAAACCATCATCAGTCAACTATGGCCACAAGTTCTGTTAAACTCCTTTGATAACAACAGAGCTTCTGACCATAGTTACCTAGTTATAAAATATACATGTGAACCATAAACCTATTATTTTAATTGAATGAATTGAAAGAATAAAAAAAATTGAATGTTAAGATGTTATAAGTTATAAAATATAGATGTGAATCATTATCCTAAAGCAGGGGTGCACACACTTTTTCAACCCGAGAGCTGCTTATGACATGACCGAGTCAAAATGATCTACCACCCACTAAAAATGCAAAACACATTATTTATAAATAAATTGAGAATTATTTTTATATAGTACATATGCTGGTGTACCTTTCATTACTGCATCAACCTATATTGCACAATACAACTCAATACAACTGTACTTTTTTTTTTTCACCCGGAACAATGCTTCAGTGTCCGCCCTTGCCTTTTGAAGTTAGCTGTGTGAAAAATGACTGCTATCCTGACAGCTGGGATTTTAGTTCCTTCACCTTTCTCCTTCTCATCTCGCTTTTCGGAGGGAACTCGTTGTCATAGTTTTTATGAACAGTCCGAAAGAGGCGCTCCATATTCATCTCTTCATAAACACACAAACACATGTTTAACATGTTATTAATGAGAGATTTCTCTATTTCAGATCCCAAATCAGTTTTAAGTGTTTCTCCACAGAAGTGGTTGACTGAAGGAGATCCAGTGACTCTGATCTGTGAGGTTCACAACTTCTCTACAGGCTGGACGTTCAGCTGGTTCACTTTAACTGAATCACCAGGTAAGTTATGATGTGCTTCATGTGGTAACATCTGAATTAGAGATTCAGTCCAGAATATCATTTAATATATTGTCTGGTTTTACAGGTGGTTATCATCTGCTCTCAGACAGCAGCAGAGGAGCAGGAGGAAGATACAGGATCAGTTCTGCTGCTGTAGATCACACAGGAGTTTATGTGTGCAGAGCAGAGAGAGAGAAATCATCTTATAAAACACAGTACAGCAACAAACAGCTGCTGTGGGTCACCGGTGAGGTCAAACACAACTTAAACTACTGGTTCATACTGAATAAAGAGAGTTTGTATAAAGCTGTAACTGTGTTCTCAGGTGTTTCTGCTCCAGTCTCTCTGAGGGTCAGTCCCAGCAGAACTCAACACTTCAGATCTGACTCTCTCTCTCTGAGCTGTGAAGACCAGAGTAACTCTACTGTATGGAGAGTGAAAAGATACACAGACAGTGATCTGGAAGATTGTTCATCAATACCTCGAGGATCACACACAGGATCTACATGTACAATCAGTTACGTCTTTACATCACTCACTGGAGTGTACTGGTGTGAGTCTGAATCTGGAGAGAAACATCATCCTGTTAATATCACTGTACACTGTGAGTCTGTGTTTCTGTTTTATTCATTTCACTGGTGTGTTTACAATTATTGCATGAAGCAGGATGATTAGACAAGTGCATTAATCATCAGTGGACAAAAACAAAACAATAAATAAATAAATAACAGTTATACAGTCAGTGTATGTCTGCTGTGTTTCTGTAGCTGAAGTGATTCTGGAGAGTCCTGTTCATCCTGTGACTGAAGGAGATAGTCTGACTCTACACTGTTTATATCAATACACAACTCCATCAAACCTCAGAGCTGATTTCTATAAAGATGGATCACTCATCCAGAATCAAACTACAGAGATGATCATCTCTCCTGTCTCAAAGTCACACGAGGGTTTCTACTCCTGCAAACACCCAGAGAGAGGAGAGTCACCCAAGAGCTGGATCTCAGTCTCAGGTGAACACTGCTGTATTTATAAGATGACTTTTTTTTTTCCACATACCCTCATTCATATATAATACACTATAAAGTGCTTGTCTGTGTCTTTTTCAGGGTTTCATTCAGAATCTCAGATCTCTGTTCTCTGTATATTCAGTTCTGTACTGGCAGCTTGTCCATATCTGCTGGTGACCGTCGTGCTGATTTTCAAATGTTGCAGAATGAGAGGTTAATCATGACTGATTTATTATTTAATGCATTTTCTTTGCTCACTGGGCTTATTGTGAAGTGTGAGTGTTCATTTTGGTATCTGTCTTTTGGAAAAAGACATGTTTGTCAAACAACTTTTCACTTTTCAGAAAAGCCAAAAATATAGAAAGAAAAAACAACATATAAAATGTAAATGCTGAGAAGATTGCTCCTATATGTATTTCTCAGACAGGGTTGGGTATGAGCACAGCATTCGATAACATCCACGTGCTTTTAAAAGGGTTAAAGATTTAAAGGTAATGAGAAAATTAATCATTAAATTAAATAAATATTCTGATATAATATCTCATGCGTTTGTGTAGTGGGAATTTTCCCTCCAGTGTAGGTGTCACCAAGCCAGCAGAGGGAGCCCTTACCTCCGGATGATCCGTGTTCACTCGCTCTGCTGCTACTTCCTGTTGTGGGACTATAAATACTGTAGCAGGCCCCTCACCTGCAGGTTGTATTGTTTGATTGTTGGTTGGTTTGGTTCTAGTTTTCCTAGCGTTTCCCTTGTCATAGATTCTTTGGATTTGACCCTGCCTGTCTTTTAATACTTTGATTGTTTGCTGCCTGACTCGACCTCTGCCTGTTTTTGGATTCTGTTGTTTGCTGTGATTTGACGCCTGCCTCCTTTGACCATGCCTTTGTTCAATAAAAGCCAGTGAATGGATCCGCACGCCTCAGACCCCTCATTCATGACAGTAGGGGTTTCAGTAATATTATGGTATCTTGGATAACTAGAGAAATTACAAGACCTAAGTCTTCAACCCCTAGTACATTTAATTTCTGTACCTAAAGTATGTTTTTATTTAGTAACAACGACTGAGGATTGAGATTGATTGTGCATGGCAGGGAAATCAGTACAACTCCTGGGAATCTGTTCAGATCAAGTCTTTTAAAAAAAAACAAGAAATAACAATTCAGAGAAAATCAGCAAGAATCACTGTCCATAAACACAAAAAATCACCTGTGCAAAAAAAAAAAAACAATGCAGTTCTGTTCCCAGTTCAGTAAGTCCGTTCAGGTCCACCAAAAACATAATTTAAAAGTCTTGAGACGAAGAAAATGTAAATGTCCAGAAAGTTAACCACAAAATAGAGACTACGGAAAACAGAAAAAAAGCTTTAACACTCAAAAGAGGAAAATCAGTGCTGTCAAAAAAGGCATTAGAAAGTCTACAATACAGTTGTCATCCACACAGCATCAGTAACGTGTTTTCTCCATTTCTAGCCATTTATATATCATGTGGTTCTTCCATTATAATCATGCCTGTGTCACATGTCTATAATAGACACACTCACGATAGGAATTATCTGTAAAAGGGCTTCTTTCTTTACCATAACACAAGATGAGGCTCCTTCTCTATATGGAAGAGTTCACTTTACACATTTCATAATTGTATTAATTGTATAGACATATCTGAAGACCTGTCACATATCTGAAGACCTGTCATGGAGTCACAACACCGCATCACTGGCCAAAAAAGCCCATCAGCGCCTGTACTTTCTCTGTAAACTGAAAAGAGCAAAAGCCCCACCCCCCATCATGCAGAACTTCTACAGAGGCACCATCGAGAGCATCCTGTCCAGCTGCATCACGGTGTGGTACGGAGCCTGCACCGTGTCCTGCCGTAACGCACTGCAGCGCATCGTGAGAGCTGCTGAGAAAACCATTGGTGTCTCTCTCCCCCCTCTCATGGACATTTTTAACGTTCGTCTCACGCGAAAAGCCACCAGGATAGCAGGAGACCCCACCCACCCATCTCACTGCCTCTTCAACCTGCTGCCGTCGGGGAAGAGACTGCGGAGTCTCCGAGCCAGAACCAGCAGGCTCAGGGACAGTTTCATACACCAGGCGGTCAGGAGACTCAACTCCCTACCTACTCTCCCTTCACTCACCTCTACCTCCGGCCCCTGCCTCAGGCCTCAGACCTCAGACTGTGATCCCGCCCCCCACATAAACTCATAATCTCAGGGTCTACACTTTTTGCACCTCAACGCACTACCTCACTTTAACTTAATTTAATTTTCCAACAAGTGCCTTGTCTGTATGTTTAATGTCTGTATGTTTAATGTTGCACTATTTATATTTTAGATATTTTACCATTATTTTATTATACTTTAGTTTTTTATTCTTCTATCTTTATTCTTTTATTCTGCATGATTGCAAGGTCAGAAGGAAAGGAATTTCATCTGTGCTGTATGTTGTACATAGAGCATATTTGACAATAAAGTTGACTTGACTTGACTATAGACCACTTTAAAAACTGCTTTCTGCAGAGAACTTCTCGGCTTTATTCTCTCTGCGAAGTCTATTCTTCTGGCATCAAAAACCCAAGACCTTGATTCTCGATTCAAAACTGATTTCATGGCACGTAAAACCCTGGGTTGGCTCAAACTAAACCGAAACAGTTAAACCGGCTTCATGGTGCAGGCCCATGGTCTGTACTTCTCAGTCTGTAATATATCTGCTTGTTTTACACTCTTTGGTCAACAGGCGGTGTTGTGAGAAAACGAAGCCTCCAGAGCTGGAAAGCTTCTTGAAACTTCATTTGCTCCTCACTACTGAAAACACAAGCCTTTAAACACGATGCCTGTATCGTCTCCATGTAAACAACTAAAATGTGAATTTGGGAAAAGGTTTACGTTTACATCATGTGCATGAATATTAGCAGGTTTCTCGATCGCCAACTACTGACCTACTGACTTAGTTTTTACTCAATTTCTTCAATTTCTTCTACTGAATAATTTTTTACTGTGTGTGTGTGTGTGTGTTTGTAAATTCAGTCCAGAGGATGTATGATAGTGTCCCCTACCATATAACAAAGAAAAAAGGAATCTAACCACTTACCATTAGCCTAAGAGCATTATCTGAAAGATTTCTCAAATTTATTAATACTTTTTTTGTGTTTCACTGTAGTTTTAACTCTAAACACATATTCAGCTCTATTCACCACAACCAGCGGTTCTCATCACTGTGACATTTGTCTGCAGAAATAGTTTATTTAAAATGGAAACAAAAGTATGACATATTGTGGAAGACTTTTGTTAAAAGGCCTGGAGAGGACAGAGAGGTCAATAGACATATAAACTGGTGAAATGTATGGCAGCAGAGGGTGTCAAAGATTTAGCAGTAATGGAAACGATAGTTAAAGATATGTAAAGGCAATGCTAAGAACATTCAGAGATCAAACAACAGATCCAGCAAAAACACAGAAGAACAGAGTGACTGGACAATACTTCAGAGCTGAACGAGTACTGAATGAACTACATGCAGCAGAAGACAATGAAAGTGATAAAGAGTGATTACAGGAATTCAAGTAAACAAGCAATACTCAACGATCTTCAAGAAGCACCCTCTGGTGGATGTCATGGACACTCTAGGAGACGGCTGTGACACAAATATCAAAACACTTCACATATATTTTCTGGATAGTTATTGTGAAACATTATCTGTAAAATGTGATTCTACATTAGTTATCAAGAGCAGGAAGTAACTACCACCGTATCAGCAACTACACAGTTACTGTCTTTAAATAAAGCAACCTGCAGCATAACATCAGTGTGTCTTGGTCTTCTCCTGGACAAATATTAGGGTCAGGGCTCGAGCTGCTTGAAGGTCCTGAGAGAGCGCCAGCATGGAGATCTTACACCGCATCTGTCCGGTGCTCTGAACCACGCTGGACATCTACATGTTGTACCCGATGAAGGCTGTGAGCCTGCACATGAGGAGAGCACAAAACTCTTTAGGGGAAACCCTACTAAACATTACACTGTAAAAAAATGCTTTTCAAGACTAGATTTTTTTGTCCTGTTTCTAGCAAAAATATATAAAATGAAGTGACTATTCTGCCAATGGAGTAAGCGAAATAATTTTATTTCAAACAGAAAACAAGAGTATTATGCTTACACCATTGATGAATTATTTAGTTTGTTTTACTTGTTTTTTCGGAAAACAATGCATATATTGGCTGGAAACAAGACAAAAAATCCAGTCTTGAAAAGCTAACAGATCTCTAGATCCCAGCGTCTTCGCTGATTACAAACCAGTCCGACTTTATTTCTTTCATACAAAACTTTAAGAGGTTTAGATGTTGATGTTTTATTGAAAAAAAAAAGTTTCGAGTCACAGTTGTAGAGAAAAGCGTTTGATTTAGTTGAGGTTTCGACCCTTGATTGTTTAAAGTCAGCTTTTCTCTGTTCAGGCTCTATCTTTCGGTCTCATCTGCGTCCATCTATTTTTAGCTGTACAAAACAGTTACTTTTGCTGCTTGATATTGGCTAACGTTGTGTCTTATCATATTATTTTACCTTAATTATGAACGCACTGGTTTGTAGTGGATTTTCCTCATTATTCCCTATCATCTAACAAACCAGAAGCCTCACTCACAGGCTTACTTCCTCATTCAGGAATGAGGTGGACAGTAAGGTACGTGCTGATGGTTCTGTAGATTCGGTCATTATGTTCAGGCTCAGTGTTGTCTGTGGTACTCTGGTACTTCTGCCGAGGGAGTTATTAAAGACTACTGCCTCTATTCATCTTGAAAAGTGCGTATAACTCATACTTCACAACATGTAGCGACGATGTGATCGATAACATCCAGTTTCCTCCCTTCAAAGACAGCGTTTCTGTGTTTCGAGAAAGCAAGGATCTTTCCTCCAATGACTCTGGCAGCCCTCGTTCCTTGCCTTCTCCAGTATCGGTCACGTGACCTCAGTTTCAGAGGAATCACTGTTGTGAACAGAGTTGAGTTTCTCCGGGAACAGTCGAGATTGAACAAAGAGATCTCTGTGAAGCACTTGGAGATTGAGATCAATTACAGAGAGCGCCGGTTTACCAGCATTTCAGCTCAAGCCACCGGACCTAATATCAGAGATATCAGTGCAACTGTAAAATATTTGGCATGAGTTTCTGATTAATCACCCCCCACTTAACGCTTAAATAAAAATGTCATGTTGATGCTAAAAATAATGTAAATATCTTAATCAGGAAATTAGCTTGTTGCATGTTCCTCGTCATGTTCTCATCATTTCAACAGATGTTTTCATTTGTCACAATTGACTAATGAATAGATGACAACATCACAACCAAATAATAGTCAGTAAATCATCATTATGGTCATTTCAAAACACTTAACAACTAGAATAACTCAATTTCTCACAGTGGAACAGTTAAAGATAATTGTAATATGAATTCACGGTAAAGAAAAATCTGTGTGATGCTGTCAGCGTTCTGCTGTTCATGTTATTGATAAGAAAATGACCCAGCATGCACTTTTAACAGTAAATGTCTGATCACAGTAATTCATTGTAAAATAATACTTCTGTGAATGGACTGTCATTTTTTACAGCACACATATGCAAGGTGAAAGGTTTAATAGCTTCTCTTGGAAATGCTGGAAATTAAATTATTTTAGCAACTCTGTTAATTTCATTTAAATGATTAATTTCCATTCATTTCTGTGCACAGCATATGCATTTGGTTACAGGACAAAAATTGCAAAATGTTGAACCATAAGTTTTACAGTGCTAACATGTTCATTTACATGCTAGAAACATCTTGACGCGTCTAAAACAAATCTTGGTCGTTTTATAGTTTCTGCAGTACAGTAATGTCACCACTAGCATCTACATTTTTATTTTTTCAAAAGAATCAGCCTATTAATGGTGTTAATATTTTCAGGGTAGGTAATTTAACCCGCAAGCTGTGGTTAATTGAGCTGACACCGATCCTGTGTTTATAGAAACAGGTGACATACCCTGGTAAAGTGATATGCCGATGTATGCGTCACCCATATGAGGCCCTCTTCAATATTTCACACGACGCTGTTAGAAGCTGCCAGAATTGGCTCTCCATCATGTAATTCAGTTACTACACATTTCACAAAAGTGGCCTCTTAAAAATAATTCACTTTTTTTATTTGTCCATTTCTCCATAATGAAGCTAAAGCTTCAGCTGAATAATTAACCTCGGAAAAGTGCATGTGTGCTGTTTCTCTTGTTCTGCGCCTTACGCTCCACCGTTTGCCACCTGCACTTGTTAGGTGATCTGCTGAAGATACCTGGTGTGTGTTTGGCTTTGCTGCTAACTGCAGGTAACATGGCCCCATGGCTTGAGTTTCGGGGTTTCTCTAGTCTTCATTACATCCTCATAAAAGAAGAGATACAGAGATGATTTCAATCATCCATTCTCAAAATCCACCATGGCTTGAAGTGTTCATTTATTGTTGCACTGGAGCAGAAAGGTACAGCATCTTAAAGTTATTGACCTGCACTACACTACAGGACGAAACCTGTACTCCTCGGCTGTTCTTTCCACCTCAGTGCTCATACTAACCCTACTCCCACAATTCTGGACCACACTTAAATGATCCCTGGGACAGCTTTTAGTTGAGGTTGTTTAGTTTTTTTTTTAAAAAAGTTAGCATGCAAAATTAGACACAATTGTAATAAGAAAATGTATTTGTACAAACAAATAAAGGAAAATCATATAAATAATAAAGAAATGCAAGTACGTAATGCAAAGTGTATGAAATGCAAGTTACAGATTGAATCATATACATATGTCATATGTCTGGTTTAGGATGAATGTAGAGTAGAAACATTTTAAATTCTACAACTTACATTGAACACAATGTTAAAATGCATCTAAATCAAACATAAAATCTTTATCATAAAAACTAAAAGAAATTACCAGTAACTGTAAAATCAGCAATATACACCTCGGTTAACTGAAAATGATGCTTCATTGAGATTTCAGCTGAGCATAACAGACCTAGTTTGCATTTTCCTAGCAATTACAAAAGGCCATTTCTCAATGTGAGTGTCTTTACATTCTGAACAGTCTACGTCGCACTTACATGGAGACCAAACACTTTAAACAACTTCATCAGACATGTTTCTCCACGACGGAGAATGTGTGGCATATTTTCACTCTTTTTCCAGAAAATGATGCCCGTGTATTGAGCACAGCGACACTGAGTTCAGAGCTGACCTTTGTTTTCTTCACACATAGTCTCTTCTGTCATAGCCTCCTCCAGCGGTGGAGCGAGACGCAGGATACGGCATCCGAGACGGGTTGTATTTTTCTCCTGTGGAGGGCAGGAGCAACAAAGCAACGATCCCCAAAATCAGGAGCGCGGCTGCTGCCCAGCCGATGTAGAGCGCCGCTCCCAGCTCCCGCCCCGGCGTCCGGCAGCAAAGGGTTGTAAAAGTCCCTGATGATGCTGTTTGCAGACCAGGACACGGGAATCAGCTGCATGAGCCCAGCCACGATGAACAGCACTCCTCCTAAGATCATGACTTTAGCTTTGGACGACTCTTCTTCAATGCAGTTAGTGCACTTCGCTCCTCCGATGGACACCAGGACCGCCAAGACGGTCAGAAGGATGGAGATTACCGTCAGGGCTCGAGCTGCTTGAAGGTCCTGAGAGAGCGCCAGCATGGAGTCATAGACCTTGCACTGCATCTGTCCGGTGCTCTGAACCACGCAGGACATCCACAGGCCGTCCCAGATGATCTGAGCAGTCACGATGTTGGAACCGATGAAGGCTGTGACCCTCCACATGGGGAGAGCACAAGCCACGATGGCCAAAAGCCAGCCCAGCACACATGACACGATCCCTATGAGCTCCAGGCCTAAAGACATGTCTTCTGGAAGGATCTGCGGGAGATGCCAGAGATGCTGCTAAAATAACTGGGCAGCTGTGAGGGAACCTGCAGTTTAAGCCTAATTTGAGCCAATGCCTCGGAGCAAACAGAGCGCATCTGTGACAAAACAATTGTCCTTTATAGCCCAGATCAGGTAGAGAGGAGGAGTCTGTTAGGATGGAGACATTACACAAAGGAAGGGCTAGTCACACCAGAACAAAAACTGCTCTCCATTACTGGACAGTTGTGGGAATTAGGAACAAAACGTAGATTCTTTGCACATCAGCAGAAGCTGTCTTGTGCACAATGACGTCAATTGATGAGACAAATGCAAACAATTGTAAGATATTCTTTTGAATGGATGAGGCATTGTACGGTGATGTCCTTTTTATAAATTTTACTGTAAGTTATTGAATTATTTCAGTTATCGCCATCTGTGAAATGGCTGTGTCTATAAGGAGCTTGTCATAAGGAACATAGTATATAAGAAACATAGTCAACATACATCGAATATATGATTAAATGTATGTTCTGAGGTGCTTTACATTTGAATATATTACAAACATATTTTTCTATATTAATAACTGAGGGTGCACAAGAATCAAAAACATTTAACAAGATTCATTTTAAATTTACCTTAAAATATCTACTTATTTTATTTAGAATTAAGTATTCTGAAGACATTCATCATAAGATTAGTAAAATGACAATAAACTTTAAGATATTTTATATACATACATACAGTATATATATATATATATATATATATATATATATATATATATATATATATACAGCCTAAAATATGTTAACAAAGCACGTAAGGATAGCTGACTACATTAATTCTCAAATATTAGCAGATTTTATACATATACTGTATATATATATATATATATATATATATATATATATATATATATATATATATATATATATATATATATATACTATGCATAAATGTATACATTATTTATATAAATTCTATAAATAAATTACAATCCACTAATTACCAAAAATCACAGTTCTGTCTCTCTAACTCAGTGTATTCCAATCAGCCGCTGAACTTCCTGTCAGTATTTCAGGTCTACGTGAATCACGTGACGGTCGAAGCGTTTTGAACTTCCGTTGTCTCAGCTCTGGTTCTCGATGGCTCTCCATAGACCACTGCATGTTCCTTTGTTGGTTATTTTCTTTCCAGGCACACAGTGGATGTAGATGTCTCTCAGTTCTGTTATCCTAGTGTTTAGTTTGGATTTGTTTTTGTTGTTGTTGTTGTTTGCACATTTTGGTATGATTACCATTTCTATTAAATCTCATTGTACTTTGATCTTCTCCTGGTTTTCACAGTCGACCAAACATCAGACATACAAAACACAGGAGAAGCTATGAGAAGATTTTGGATGGTTGCCCTCATTCCTTACATTCTCGAGGCAGTCCAGTGCACTGGCGTTATTGACGGCTTACACTCAGTGGTCACTTTATTAGACACATCCTGCTGATCCTCTGTCCCTTTTTTTTCTTGGCATGGGTTCAACAGAAGATTCCTCATGGAAAGATTCTCAACCATGCTCCTATGAAAACATCACACAGTTACTGCAAAGGTTTTTTGAGTGGAGCAATACACACTATTGGACTGAGGTGTTGAGGTCATTGGTGTAACTGAACCCATTGTCAGATTCGTGGAAATAGCTTGTGATCATGTGTGCCATTAGAAGATGAGTGAAACGTACTCAAATTCTGGATGTTTAACATTAGTATTCAGACATGACATCTTAAGTTGAGAACGCAATCTTTTGAGCATTGAGTTTCAAAGTGCGGCGTCTTTATAAATGATGCATCTTATCAGTGAATTTGCGAGAATGCCGATGTCATGCACGTGTGTATTTCGTGTTCAGTGTGTAGGTGTGTGCATGAGTGTAGTGTTTCTTTACAAAGTGACATCACCAACTACTAGCCTGAAATGAATAATACAGCGCTTTTGGTAACACCTTATATTGGGTAACACTATTAACCATTAAAGGGTTAGTTCACCCCAAAAATTTTAATTCTGTAATTAATTAATGAATTGTCTTCAAATTAAGGTATTTTTGATGAAAACTGAGAGCTGTCTGACCCTCCATAAACAACAACACAACTGAAATGATCCAATGATCTTCCCCTGAAATAAGTATTTTAGAGAGTATCACAATGTGTAAACAGCCACAGATTATTTTCACGTGTAAACTATGCTATTTTTGTGTACTTTGTGCAAAAAAAAGCCACTGATGTCACATGGACTGTTTTATCCATATGGTTTTATTGATGTATCTACAATGTTTATAGAACTGGGAACATTTTGAGTTGCTGTAAATGGACAGTAAGAGATATTTTCATCCCAAATATCTTAATTTGTGTTCAGAAAAACTTACTGGTTTCAAACAACATAAGGGTGAGTAATTAACGTCATCATTTTAATTGTGGGATGAAGTAACCCTTGAACTTGTTTCTTTTAAGCATGTCATATTACTTCCCATATTGGCTATTGATTATTAGTACATGTAGAGCACATACTATAATTAATACCTTATTCTGCCTTACTACATACTACATATTAGATACCCTTAACATACTACTAAACTACTAACATTTCATTACAACATTATGAAATCTATACACAAAACGTTCCGTCTCCTATACAGTATACATCCACTGTTCACTGTGTATAGATTTATTTTTAAACATATTTAGACACACATCCACCAGCGTGTTAATGAATGGCAAGTTATGCTAAAGAAGCTTGAAGCTGTTCTCAAAGGCCCAAGCAGGTTCGAGCTCTTCTTCTGAGATTTGTATGAGGTTTTGTTTCATTCCATGATCCAGTGCTTCATCTTCATCCCTGAAAAAGGCCTATTTTCTGGGACAGGCTCAGATTGGGGCCCAGACAAAGACTAGATTTTTGTGCAGAGAGTAGACCTTATAGCTGGGCTTATAGACAGCTGATTCAACTCATCGCCTCATTATTGAGGCTATGAAAGTATCTTTTTCCTCTGTGTTCTTCATTGTTTTCAACAAAGATGGCACAAAAAGTTCAGTGCACTTGTTAACTCTTTCCCCACCAACTGATGAATGCGACAAAAGCAATCTACTTTTGATCATCTTTCCAAATCTGACCCTGATGTAGACTTAAAAAAAATTATTTTTTCGTCTTTTTTATGTTGCTTTTATTTAAAGAAAATTTCTCACATTCAAATGCATAAAAACATTAAAAAATCCTTTTTTTTTAAAGCAAAGGTTCTTTCATTTTACATAATGCATGTTCATATAAAATAAAATATTATGGGTGTCAGTAAATGATTCCGAAAAAATTACAAAAGTATGAAAGAGTTGATCATTTAAATCAGTTAGGGCCCAATAATCATGGAACATGGAAACAAATTAATTTGTATTTTTCATGATTGTGTTTTAAGGTTATTGTGGCAAACACTTAGACTACAAGTCTTGATAAAACATGAACTATACGTAATATAGATGCATGTAACAAAAAGTTTACAAAAACATACTAAAACACTGAAATTTTAGCTATTGGTAACACAATATTTAAAAGAACATCCTTGATATCAATATGCACATGGCTACACTTTTTTATGTGCTTATAATACTCCGCTTGCAAAAACTTGGTAACAAAAGAAGGCACGCAGGAAATGATACATTTGAATGGCAAAGCAGCAGAACTCACTGTACAGAAACACACAGACTGTCTTGTGCTGTATCATCTCGTTCTCTCTTCAAGACGCAAATGAGCCGCAATGTAAAAAGCGTACGATTGCTCACACGTAGTCTCGTTTGTCGAATACAGCGGGCGGTACAGACCGTGCAACGGAGTAAACCATCCTGCTGGGTGGACCGCACCTATTGTCCTCCTGCGGGGCAGCTGCAGCACAGAACCCCCTCCAATCAGCAGTAGGGCGCTAGCTGCCCACCCCAGGTACAGAGACGCACCTATCTCCCTCTTCTGTGCCTCTATGATTACGGGGTTGTAGAAGGATCTGATGATGCTGTGAGCAGACCAGCACACGGGAATCAGGAGCATGACGGCAGCGCAGATGAAGGTGACTCCGGCGGCGATCATGACTCTGGATTTGGCCCGCCTCGTCTAGGCAGTTAGTGCACTTGGCTCCCATAATGGAGAGCAGGAGTCCCAGTACTCCCATCACGATGGCGATCACGCAGAGAGCCCGGCCGCCTGCAGATCTGAGCTGAGAGCCAGCATAGAGTCGTAGACCTTGCACTGCATCTGGCCGGTGCTTTGCACCACGCAGTTCATCCAGATCCCCTCCCATATGGTCTGAGCCGTTACGATGTTCACCCCGATGAAAGCCGTGACCTTCCACATGGGCAAAGCGCAAGACACGATGCCTACAATCCAACCCAACACAGCCAGGGTGACCCCGAGTATCTCCAATCCCAGAGCTGCCATTCTGTTTTATTTCGTGCGCTATATGAATTCCATTGACCAAGGAAAGGCTGCCAGCACAATGGTTCATGCTTTATAATGAGACGATGGGGAAGGTGGAGTTATGTTGGAAAAAGTCTGAGGGGATTGGCTAAACTTTGAGTGAGCTTAACCTTGGCATGGAAACGGGTTTGTTTAATGATTTAGCTCTCTTCGTCTGGCATTTTCCACTGAGAGACTAAATGGTGCATAGATAACAAAAGCCCAGAGGATACTGGTTAAAGGATAACTACGGCGAGCTTAGAATTTCGAAAAAGGCTTTGAATGGCTTAAAATGAAAATGCATGCTTCAGAACAGTTATGCCACAAATGCAAACTGAATTTGTTTTGGACGTTGTGAGCAGAGGTTGATTTGAAAGTGATGACTGAACCGATTCGTCACCTCAGAAGAGAAAGTCAGTGAGAGTCAACAAAGACAGAATCAGTTATCAGCAGTCCGCGATTCCTCTAAAATAAACAGCATCTCTCACACGCACACACACACACACACACACACTTACCCTGTAATGAGTCATGCATAGGTATGTGAAGCCTGGTGACCTCGCGTCTTTCTTTGCCGTGTTTATTTATGTTGGAACCAATGGAACAAGTGGAATGAGCATCTTCTAAACCTAGTTACATCAACCTAGTTTTCTTTCAAATGTAGTTCTTGTATATCATCTATGTCAGTGTTTTTAACTCACAGTAAACAAAAATAAGGTTATAGCACCCTTAAGGATGATGTTTAATGACTTCAACACAATAGCAGATTAGCGTATTAACTTACTAGATCTTCGTATATTTCGCTAATTATTGAGCATTTTGAGTTTGAGTAATTATAGAGTTGTTCCCCGTGCAGGTCTCAGTTGCGCTCTCTTGACTAAAGCATCGGACACAAAGAGGTTTAGAGATTAGCCAGAACAACCAGAGCATTGTCTTCCTTCACGTCTGGTCCGACACGGAGAGTATCATTTGTATTTGTGGTTGACCTTTAAGAGCGGGATTGATTTCAAATAATGATAAAGGGCACGCTTTTAATAGCATTTTTTGCTTTTCTCTAGTTTCTGAGTTTCAGTTTTATTTTTTTTAAATGTTAATGTTATTTAATGCATGTCTGAAAAAAATCAGCTACAATTAAAGCTTAATGAAACTGACTTTATTTTCCACTTTAGACATTGCAATGACTATAATTAACTATACGTCAACTAGCAGTTATTATAGTATTAGTGATTGTTTGAATAATATCTGCTATCACCTTATGCTGACAGAGATTCTACCGACTGTAAGTAACTTTGCAACTTATTCTACTAACTCTAACCTAACAGTCTACTAATATGTGCAGTTGCAAAGTTATTTATAGTTAGTAGAACGTCTAAAATGGACTTAAAATGAATTCATTTTGCTGTTTTAGTGGAACAAAATGGCACGTATCATCATTTAAAAGCTACTGATTATTCATCTATTAGCACTTGAATCGTGCAAAACTTAGAACAACAGATAAAATGACAAAATTGCTTATTGCAACAATATCAAATACATTAAAATACACAAAAACAATAATACTAATCGTATATATCTGCCATCTTGGTAATCAAAGCTCAGCATCAGTCATTCATTCGTTACTGACATTTTAAAGCTTGTTGTCATTACTGAGCAGACTTGTTTCTCCTCTCAGACATAGTCTCTCCTGTCATATCCATTGGCAGACATAGATTTGACCCCTGAGTAGTCCACTCTTGTCGGCACGGCATTGTTCTGCGCTTTCGAGGAGCAGGAACACGACAAAATGGCTCCACCTAGGATCAGCAGGCAGGAGGCGCCCCATCCGAAGTACAGCGAGTTCCCAAACTCCCTCTTCTGCGTCTCCTCCAGAAGCGGGTTGTGGAAATCCAGGATGATGCCGTTAGCCGTCCAACAGACGGCCACCAGCAGCAGCAGCCCGCACGTTACGAACGTCACGCCTGCTGCCAGCATGAAGCGCGGCTTGTTGGCTGCGTCCGAGGTGCAGTTGGTGCACTTGGCCCCAGCCACGGCCAGAGCCATGCCCAGCACACCGAGCAGCGTGCTGACCACCGTCAGAGCCCGAGAAGCCTGCAGGTCGTCGGGGAGCCCCAGCATGGAGTCGTAGACGCGGCAGTGCATCTGTCCTGTGCTCTGCACCACGCAGCTCATCCACAAACCTTCCCACACTATCTGCGTGATGACGATGTTCTGGCCTATGTACGCCGCCACTCTCCACATGGGCAGGCAGCAGGCCACCATCACCCCAAGCCACCCGGCCACGGTCAGGATCATCCCCAGGATCTCCAGGCCGGCTGAAGCCATCGCGCTTCGCTTTCACTGACCGCGCTGCTCAGGGTCCTGGATTAGCTCCGATATTAGAGCTCTCCTCGGACTCCAAGACTTGCTTAAATGAAGAAACGGTGAAAGGGAGAGAGAGGGAGGGAGAGAGAGATACAGTTTCTACCTTCTTTATACTGCTAAGAGAAGATGGAAGGTGGAGTCTTAGATGCTGTTTTGTGCGGCACAATAGAGACTGGGGCTTTTGTGGCACTTTTTGTCAACTAATTCTCATTAATTTGCTACTGACTCTCAGAGTAGACAGTTAGAGTAGGTTTAGGGTTAGTAGAATAAGTTGACATATACTTGCACCAAAATAAAGTGTTAAAGATATTAAGGATGCAGGACGTAGTTACAAAGTTACTTAATGTTACCTAAAAGAGTGTCCTAAGAAGGAAGCATATTCAAAAGTACTTTTTAGTTGCATTAAAAAGAACAAACATAGCATTTCTTTCTCTCTTAATTGTTCGGCCCCATTAATTATATGGTTCAGATTTCAGTCCAGTTGATCTTTCGGCACCTGCCTGCCTTGGCATCATATAAAAGTATACATTTTTGCCTCACATTAAAATGAAACTCCTCTCATGTGTCCTTCAGAAAATGTGCTGAATCACTCCTGTTTGAGTAGAAACAATTCATCTCTTTGTTTTGTGGAGTCAGACACATAATCCAGCGGGATCTCAGGAGTGATCGCAGGTATTCGTACTGTACAGAAAATCTGTTTCAGCACGCGTGACAGTTTCCATTTGTTTGCGCGAGACATAGAAACGCACGTTTTTAACACAAACTGCATACAATTAAAAAACTAAGCTCAATATGCATCATTTGTTTTACCCATTTACCTAAATTACATATAATGCTTTCATTTTGTCTTTTTTGAAATTAATTCCATCACTGCCCGAGACTAAATGGTTAAAATAAATAATAAAATTTATCTTACTTGCTCAACGGCTCTAAAACTAGTCACAATAGTGATTCATTTTTCCAAACCCCTCCTTCGTATGACGCTAACCTTTGATGATTGGTCCGATCGGTCTTATTTTCATCTCATTATTCCCATAATGCCTGATAAAAGCAGTGTTTGTCAGATGCTTTGTGTTACACACAAAGACATTGGTAAATTAAATTGAATTAAACAATAGATTAAATGTGACTTGATGACTCTATTCCAAAAGATAATGCTCCTTTCTCACTAATTAACATTCACTTTAGATTTCGTAAAGTCAGATGTCTTTCCAGATCTCAGGTTTGTGAGTTATGGGAAGTTCTGGATTAGTATATTTGATTCACTCGCAGAAATGAATTCCACCAATTAAATATGCAATTAATTATTCCACTACACAGGTATTATACAGGTATTATATAACAGTGGTTATAAAGGAACCGCTATTGGAGAACGGAATCCACACGTTAAAATGAAAGGCTATTGAGAGATGTAATCTTAAGGTTATTTTTTTTTGTTAGTTTGTTTGGGGATCTGTGTACATGCAGCATGTACTGTGTGTTTAAGTTCATGTGTTCCGCTGATAGAGGGAGCTAGTAGATAACTGCTGTATGCTTGTTTATTTGATGGATGTTGTTTTGTCTGAAAGTTTGTAACCCTGAAAATCCTGAGCATGTATAAATAAACATTTATTTATATATATATATATATATATATATATATATATATATATATATATATATATATATATATATATATTTATATTTTTTTTTTTTTTTTTTTTTTTTTTTTTTAATTCATTTTATATTTTTTTTTTAAATGAGCACTATCCATCCATCCAGTATCACCTTAATTTAAAACACACACACTCATGTTGTATTTCCATGTTTTATGGAGACTCTCAATAGCTGTAATGGTTTTTATACTGTACAGACTCTATGTGTTATCTTTCTACACCTAAACCTATCCCTCACAGGAAACTGCTGACATGTTTTTTTTTTCTGTTTTATAAGTTTGTTTCCTAATGGGGACCTAAATGTCCTCACAATATCCTTGTACGGGGACATTTGGTAAAGGACATTTGGTGATAAATACCATGCATACCAGGTGCACACACACACACACATTTGTGTTGATTTCATTTCCACTGATTTTCTATCAGATTAATGATATTTTCCTGCCGCTCACCTACTCTTTACAGAAACATATGCTCAACACTATATCTACATCAAATTTTATTTTTTGCCTTATTTTTAAGTGTTTTTAACTAGTGAGGGCCAGTCAAATGTCTTATGTGCTATAATATATATATATATATATATATATATATATATATATATATATATGAATGCACTTTCAGGGCCATGTCAGGGATATGAAAACACTGTGTAATGTAAAATATGGGAACATCTTAAGCACCAACAGAATAATTGAACAGGTGAGCATCGGTCTTTGTAACCTGAATGTAGGCCTGTTAGAACCTGTCTGAAGAAAAGCAATGGCAAATAAACAAACCAGTGATATAAGATTGACATTATTTTTGTTATGTTTACAATATTACACAACCTGCCTGAGCGCAGCATGCTGGGACTTGGTGTGGGAGTGTGAACCTGTTCCTGCATAGTTTCTCATCATCAGTTCAGATCATTAATCAGGCGCATGTGTTTAAGCCTTGCAGTCTCACACTGGGAGATTCAACAGGTGCAACGGATGATATATAGTGCCCATAATATATAACGTGGTGGTTTGTTTTCCTCATTTAATTTTGAAATTAAAATAAGTTTATCTTTATCTGAGAACAGCTAAAACGGGGAAAAGAAAGGGGTCAGCAAATGCATTTCAGCGCTTTTGCTTTTGTTAACACTGTTGGTTTAGGTTGGTTAATAATACGTATCATTTCAAACATGATGGAGTGGTCACCGAAAGTGCTAGTTAATGGACACTTCACTGTGAAAGGTGTGTGAAACATGGTACAAGCTTTACCGCTTTGAAAAAAGTACTTTTGATGTTAATGTAGTTCATAGCACATAGTGTGGCCACATCACAAGAAAAACGCATGAAATATAAATGGAACAATTCTGTAATTATATTACAGCATTATATCAAATTTATATCATTACATCAAACCTGTCCATTGGTTTCATTCTATCTTTTCCTTTTATTTTTACTTATTATACAATTACAGTAATAATCTCTATCCCTTGCTCTATTCTATATGTTTTGCTCATTTAAACCCCCTTGCTTCCATTAAGCCAAGACTTAAGACTTAAGCTATCACTTGCATATCATTGCTGTATTTTGTTGATTTCGATTGCTGCGATTGTCGCTTAGGATAATAAGCGTCTGCTAAACGGCTAAATGTAAATGTGAATGTAAATAGCCCTTCGGGAAGGGAAGGCTATTCACTTCCTGAACTCTTTTGTTTTCTGATGTGTAGAGCACTGTTCTTCTCTTCTAGTGTGTAAATCGTTGAGAAGCTGAGCGCTCTGTAATTAGCCCGGGGGTCAAGCGGCAGGCAGAGCTCTCGGTGTTGTGCGGTCATGCTCGATTATTAGAAAGCCTTTTCATTGTTGTAGATGGCTATCTCAGTGTTTGGTGTTGATGATCCACAGAAACTCTGCCCAGGCTGCCCGGGGACAAAACTATTAACAGTTTTCATCAGAGTCAACAGGCGTGGCACAAATGACTCACCGCTGAGGCAGGCGTATATATATATATATATATATATATATATATATATATATATATATATATACAAGAAATAATATGTTTGTGTATTTATTAGTGCTGGGCAACAACTTGCGGGATTCAATATATACATGTAAATATATTTAAAATATTTTCTTTGTACATAAATAATGAATATACACAGCACATACACACATATATATATGTATTTTTTTAAAACTTTTGCCCAGCACTAGTATTTATGTTTTCTATGTCAAAGACATTATTGTTTCCAAATATTGTAATCAAATTTTGACCAAAAAGTCATAGGTTGGCATTTTATGTTTTTCTGATGATATTCTAAAACGCTTGTTGTATGAGCTGTTCGTATTTATTTTACAATTCATATCTTATGTGTAATATTTCCCATGTACTCATTTTCCTAAGAACTAGACCAGCCAGTTCTCCTCGTATCTAAGTGTTTCAGTGTTTTTAGAGTTTGAAAGCCCTAAGCATGAAGAAACTTGTAACTCAGTTAGGACAAACTGTTAGGACAAACCCTATTCAATTTGTTTGAACAATCTACAAAGTATGAATCGGTAGATTATCGTCGCCAACTGATGCCGTACGGGTGTTTCTTCCTCTCTTTCTCTTACAGGTACGCCATATGATTATGACTACCGTGCAAATGTCAAATTAGCTATTTAAAAAAATTAAATACGCTTGAAAAATGCTGTCTTTATATTTAAATGCGGTCAATCCCATCCCATCCCACGCTTGCATTGAAATGTTGGATTCG
This sequence comes from Puntigrus tetrazona, assembly GCF_018831695.1. Lineage (NCBI taxonomy): Eukaryota > Metazoa > Chordata > Actinopteri > Cypriniformes > Cyprinidae > Puntigrus > Puntigrus tetrazona. The sequence continues at coordinate 6,804,454 of NC_056713.1, forward strand.
AATGCCTCGGATGTGCTTTTAAAGTAATTCAAACAACTTCTCTGTGAAGGTAATCTTTGCAAACCATCTTTCCTCGAATCCATAATTGCAGACATTCCTTACCTGTGTACGTGTGTGAGGCAGCGTATCCTCTTTCTCCCTGGCCAAAGGGATTTTAATGAGCTGCCATGTAAATAGAGCCATTATTGTCCTTCTGGCCACCAAACAGAGCCTTCTTTCATTTATGAAACAATCAGTATCCCTTACTCTGGCCCTCTTTTTTCTATTTTCAACACTACAAACACCTGGGATTGACTTTTCATCCCCTCCACCATGTAACCTCTAAATGTCTGCAAACCTCTTGACAGCGAACACTTTTTAGTTCTTTTATCTATATAGTGCTGCAGTGGCTTTAGGAAAGATTGCACCTCTTCTCTGGACACTGGAAACCAGGTCAGCAAGCCGTGATGCTTTTTTCTCTCGCCTGTCTCTTTCAAATGCTCCTTTTTAGAAAAGCGTGAAATATGAAAAGCGCAGGTTTCCCTGTCTTATTGAAAGAATCACGCTTTGGCTGTCGATGTCTTGTTTGTGAGAGGAGAGTGAAACCAATGCGCATGTGTGTGCTTTGCTCAAAATGACTAACTTCAGAAACCCATAATTGCAAACTTACAGTTGTCACATAATTATTTCTAAGTAGAGATGAAGTGCATTATGTAAAATTCTCTTCTTAAGCTAAAGCTTGATCCAACAAGAAAAGACAGCGAATCAATACTCGTATTGTTGGGTGTGTGTTAGAGGAAAATCCCTGTTTTATTTCATTGGCGCCTAAGCTTGGGACATATTTGCCCAGTCAGTTATATAACTTCATAGACGCCATTTACAGTGACTTCCTCGCTTGTAGTTTATTTTTGATCACTCCCTGTGTTTTTTAAGTGCTGAACCGTTAGTCACTTTAACGTTTTGTTTCCACAAAACTATGAACAACTTCATGGTAAATTGTGATTCATGTCATCCACCCCAATGATTTGCTTGATTAATGACACCACAGCCGGGGCAAATCACGGTGACACGCGCACCTGAGAGCTGGCTGGCGGCCCCTCCTTGTTTCTCTTCCCATAAAAGGGCCCGCTTTACTTCCTGGCGTACACTAAAGCAGTTCCAGAGACAGAAGACTGTTCTTTGCCAAAGCTAGTATGGTATCAGCGGGGTTGCGGATGCTGGGCATAGCCCTGGCCATCATCGGGCTGGATCGGGTGATCGCGTGGTTTGCGCTCTCTCATGTGGCTCGTCACGGCTTTTCATCGGACAGAACATAGTGATCGCGCAGGATAACCTGGGAGGGGATCTGGATGAGCTGCGTGGTGCAGTATACAGGACAGATGCAGTGCAAGGTGTGGCGACCTTACGCTGCCCCTCAGCTCGGATTCGCAGGCGGCTCGAAAGCTCTGATCGTGGTCTCTATCCTGGTGGGGCTCGCCTGCATCCTGCTCGCGGGCGCTGGAGGGAAGTGCACCAACCGGTATCGAGGTGACTCAGGTAACGCCGGCCGCCAAAGTCGCATCATTTTCGGGGCCATCTTCATCACCGCGGCTGGGGTTCTGTGTTTGATTCCCGCCTGCTGGACGGTCAATACGACAGGTAAGACTTCACAGTTCTTTGACGGTCAGCCATTGCGAAGAGAGTTGGGGCCTCGCGTTCATCGTGGATGGGCTGCTTCGGGGCTGTTGATTATTGGGGGCGCAGCGCAACCGCCTCCTAAAGATCAGTACGCTGCCAAGCACGGCTCGGCCTGAGGAAACAAAGGCTACGATGAAGAGGAACCGAGGAGGACTGACTTGTTTTGTATACGTGAATGTTATTTTCAGGGGTTGAATTAGCAGACGCCTGCCAATATTTGAAAGTAATTATGAAATACAAAGAAAGTTTCAACGGAACTGTATGAGAACTGTAAATACCTCTCTTTTTTATTCTGCCAGCTGGATTCACACACCGCTGTGGATTCCCTTTTCAGATACGCTGTAAAGTGTTAAAGATTTATACCGAATGTAAATGCAATCGTGTTGAAGTTGTGACAGATATTTGTGCTATGCAAACAAATATTTCAATATATGCATTTCAATAAAAAACTGCAAAACACTAAATGATTTGAATGTGACTGTATTTGAATTCTAGGATCGCAGTTTGTAATCTTTGTTTAGAAAGACAGTTAGAAGTTCCTGATAATTATCTGACAAACACGTCATCTGGGAGGTGCCATAACTCATCATGTGGATATAATAACTACACGATGAGTGAGATTCACACACACCCACACTTACACAAAATCAGAGTGAAATCAATGGTGTAGGACTGGAAGCCTTCTTAAAAAATATACTTCAGATTTCTTTTTTTCCCCGTCAAACTTAATACTTGAATCATGTCTACATATATCCATGTTCTTGGTAAAAAATCTTGAGTTCACATGTTGTAGGTGGATGCAGGTAGCTTACTTCAGCCCCTCTCTGGCCCTCTTATTGTCATTACGTGATTTTTTATTTCAACATGAAGTCGTTCTTCTTGTTTACAGCCAGATGGCAGCAATCTAGCCCAAACACAAAGCTTCCTATTTTCTTTGTTTCACCTTTTAGTTTTTTTTTGTTTGTTTTTGAAGAGTTTTAAAATAAAATCTGAAGACGCCCATTGGAGTTTTCGTGAGTCTGTTAAACTTAAAATGCCTTAAGAGATAACTGCAGTAAAGTTGAGACAGTTTTGTGCGATTCAATTTCAAGGATTTTCTATCATAAAAATGTGCATACATTAAATATTTCCAATAACTATATCCTTTCACAGTGCCTTTTTACGTCAGAGCAAGGTCGTTTAGAAAGCTATTTGTTAACTGACCTTGGAGTGTTTGTTCAAGCCATTCGCTTTTGTGTTTATAGTGTAAATGTGCAATCATAGGGGCCGTGAAGAAATCATCAGCTCAGGAGAACCAAACTCCACCTTTCCCAGCCTTTCCTATAAAATACCAAAAGTATCTAGTTTGCACACTTCGGCGACTTTTTCACTGTGAAGGCTGTGGTTAAAAATGGCCTCCCAAGGGCTCCAGATTATGGGCATATCCACAGCCATGCTGGGTTGGCTGGGGGTCATCATCGGTGTGCTTTGCCCCAGTGGAAGGTGTCTGCATTCGTCGGGAGCCAACATCGCCACGGCGCAGATCATCTGGGAGGGCATGGATGAACTGTGTGGTGCAGAGCACCGGACAGATGCAGTGTAAAGTCTACGACTCCATGCTGGCTCTCAGCTCTGATCTTCAGGCGGGTCGGGCCATGATCATCATCTCTATTC